>NC_061109.1:92627605-92810105 GCF_015104395.2 Macrobrachium nipponense | reverse complement strand
TAAGATTTGTTGCTGAAACCAATTTCTTTTTCATCATAGCACAATTTGCCAAGTGCTTTACAGATTTGATTGGAATCCATCGCGCCATTGGTTCTGCAATAATTCCGTAAACTCAGATTTGTGCAATGGTTTATTTTTATGTATATGAAAAAGAGGCTAGAAGAAAAACATTGTAATATTCCTTATAATTTGAGTTGAATCTGTTACTGGTGTTATTTGGGAATAGCTTGCGATTTACGGGAAATTCCAAGTTAATCAGGGAAAAGCAGACCCCAACATAATTAGCGTTATTTAGTGCAGCCTGTTAAAAGGCTTGGGCTAAATGAAGCGTTGCTATGTAAGGCAATTAACGCCTGTTGCGAAGCCCAACCATCCCTAATATAATCTATCGTATAATCAACATTGCTTACATTTTAACAGCAAAACTGCATTCAAATGAATTAAACTAATGTCAACAAAACAGTTCAATAGCATTTTGTATACTATGCACTGGTAAAAATATATAAGGTAAAACCCTCTCGGTTATTTCGTTTTCATTCTCTCATTATGGATCTTCTTTAGTTTTGAGCATCATTCCTATGGTACATTTAAGGTCTTATATACATGTATGTATATACATATATGTATAAAATGCGTATTTAAGCAATAGAATAATTACTGTCGTTTAATCCACAAAACGATCCCCATGAGAAACAAGGTCTGTTACTTCATTTGCCGTACCTTTTCTCTTTATATATATTGTATAGTGTGTATATAGTATTATATTATATATATAATTATATATCTATATATATAGTATATATATATAATATGTATAATATATAATAATATTATATTATTATATATATATCATATAATTTATGTATATATATATAGTATTAATATATATATTATGATAATTATCATATATAATTAATATTAATATATAATATATAATATATATATGAATTATTCGTCACGGCAAATGAGTAACATTGTTTCTCAGGGAATTTTTATCTGCTTTAATAATTCATGCTCAGAGTTTTACCAGTAGTAAAATTTTAACTTTACCTATTGTTGAAGGGTTGGGAAATTCTATTTTGTGGATACCTATTGTTGAAGGGTTAGGAAATTCTATTTTGTGGATAGAACGATAGTAATTACTCGATTGTTTAAATACACATACACTTACGTAACTTATATATATCTACCGGCATTGAAAATATTTTTTTCCATGTGTTCTAACACTACTAAGTAACAACTGATATTCAGCACTGCTTCGGTTAAGGTGGCATTTTAATAAAACTGTAAACTCATGAAATATCAAGACAAATTCTTGATATGCATAGAAAAGAGAAACAAGCCGGTTACATAGCTGAACAATCCTACTTTATTGACTATTTTCAAGTTGAGAAAAGACGTAAACGATCACAAAAAAGTAATTTCCATTAACTCATAAAGAAAAGGTTCCGGATGAGAGTAAATCCTCTTATGTAATCAGCGCGCTCTTAAGACATTCTCTTTTTCGTATTAGGTTCTCATCTGCCTAATTCATCATTACGATTCTCTATCGTTGGCGCTTTTCCAATTAGAAAGTCCTGCACATAAGAGAAATCTTATTCCCCGGAAAGATTAGGCTTGTAACGTTTTCAAGAAATGAATTAAAGCTTATATCCTTACTGTGGTAGGAAATTACTCTTATACGAATGCTCAACTAATCAACACGCGCACTGAAACACACACAATTACACGTGTATATATATATATATATATATATATATATATATATATATATATATATATATATATATGTCTGTCTGTCTATATATTCATATGTGAGAGTCTGTGTGTGAATGTGCTTGCGTATGATTATAAACTAAAACGATCCAAAATGTTAGGTAATGTGGTTTCCCTTCCGGCCCTGCTGCGAATTTGAGACAATTATATTAAAACCATAATCACCCGAATGAAGATTTCTGTCACGAGAGTGGCACAGCCTCCCACTAACTGGATTTCTCCTCAGAGATTGAATCTAAATGACCATTGTCCTTCTTGAGCTAAGATTACCAACAACTGAATTTTACTATTTTCTATATCTTTTTAGATATGTTAAGTTGATTTATGTTGTAGCATTATAACCACCTGTTTTCGGTCTCCTGTATTAATGACAGTCCGTTATGAAGATGTTTTGTGGATATTGTTCTAAGCGAAGTACTACTTATTGAAATATAGAAAATTTTCTTGTTGAATTGTGAAAAGACTATACCTTAGTTCATTCTTTGTGAATAGATTCTATATTAATTTCCTCAGTGCAGAGAAGAATTTTGTTAGTGAAGAGATTATAAAAATTGTTTTAAGAGTACATGTATCCATGCACACACACACGCACACACACACACATATGTATATATATATATATATATATATATATATATATGTATATTATGTGTATATGTATGTATGTATTTATATAAAAGAGAGTTTCAACTTGTTTATTTACCAAAACAATTGTGAGCAACAGTAGGAGGGGAGACCTGAAGGGCAAAGATAGAGAATTGACTCTCTTTTGGCCATGTCTGGATGAATTGTTATTTGATAGGAAAACATTGATTACACAACGCAATTATTCGCAATTTGTAGAAATTTGACGTATGGAATATAATTATAATTATTATTCTTAATATAACTGCATTAGAGTATAGCTGACTATGATATATATCGTTGAGCAATGATATTTATTTTAAATCCAAAACTAAAGCTCATATTAGTCTGAAGAAATATATTAAATAACTGAAACATCTCATTAATGAGAAACTAAAAATGACAGGGTATGTTTTAGTAGACCGTATATTTGGATCCAAACAATTGAAAGTAATATCAGTATATTATCAGAAGCGCACACTCATACATACAAACGAGATAATATATGTATATATATATATATATATATATATATATATATATATATATATATGTAATGGTTCAATCATCATAAAATTTAAATAATGCATAAAAATCTTCTACTACATTAAGCGCTTCAGGCAACACACACAAGGGTCCTTCATCCCGTAGAGGGACAGTGCCGTCAATGAACCTCATGCGGTGCAATGTAGGCATTACTTAAGGTTCATTGCAGCTTCCTTTCGGCCCCTAGCTGCAAATTCTTTTATTCCTTTTACTGTACCTCCTTTCATATGTCTTCCATCTTACTTTCCACCCTCTCTTACAATTAATTCATTGTGCAACTGCGAGGCTTTCCTCCTATTACACATTTCAAACCTTTTCACTGTCCATTTCCGTTTTACCGCTGGTCTTAGTTGCCCCAGTGCTTGGCATTACGCCTAAAACCTATCACGTCGAAAATCCCTATATAGACTGCAGCATTCACCTCTCTCTTCCTCACACTTACCGGCTTCCTGAACATTATGGCCATCTATACCTTCCCCGGAAATCTGCCATTCCTTTTATCTAGCCATTTTTAGGTCTACGTTTCCTCCTTCCATGGAAAACTTCAGACTTCAAAACTCTTGGCATTAATTCATCCTTGTCTATTCTTTCTCGATATTCAAACCATTTTAACATTTTTACCACTCGTGATAATATGTATTTGTGAATAATAAGGCTCATTCTTGCAAAAGGTTTTGGCAAAATATGAAGATTCAGCGTTATGTAGCCGATGCTTGGATGAGTAATGAAAACTCTTCTACATCAAACGTTAAACTATTGCAGACTTCATTTCAAGTCAATGATATTGCCCTATATTTTAATTTCAACCGGTTAGTCCCAATATAAGATTGTGTTTTGGTAAAAATACATTGAATTTGGTACATTTTACCTGATAATTGTTTTTTCCATTAGGAGCGGTGTTGTTCTGCCATCCGGAATTCAGTTTCCACATCTGAAAACGGAATCATATCCTTGAGTGGCAGTTTGGTTGCAAGAAAAAAAAATAATCAAGAAGTCGCTGGGAAATTGTTTGTTTTCAGACGCTTTTATTTCAACTTCCTCTGAATTGGACTTTTAATATCCTCGTTGGCAGCCTTCGCTAGGGAAATATCCATAGGTTTAACGTCTTTTACGGCTTTTTCCAAACTTGAGGGTCCAAAAACCTAGAAGTTAATTTCCACCGGTTCGACTAAACTTCTCCCCAGGCTTCCAGCGAGGCAACACCAATGAAACTACACAAAGCTGCCGCCCCCCAAGTTCCAGCTTTTGTGTTTGTGCCTGTTTGCGTTCTTGTGCGCCTGGGGTTTTGTTCCCCTCGGTATTCTCTTCTAGTTGGTGCGCCCCCCCACGCCCCCCGCCTTCTCTCTCTCTCTCTCTCTCTCTCTCTCTCTCTCTCTCTCTCTCTTTTGGTCTCTATTTTCAGTTCCTGCCTATCTCGCTCTTCAGGAGAGGAAAAGGTGCAGATTGCATATATATATATATATATATATATATATATATATATATATATATATATATATATATATATATATATATATCACACATGTACATAATGCATATGCGTGTATTTGTGTGTGCGTGCGGGGGTGTGTTTGTGATTATGAAACAACGGTGCATCACTTTACTGAGTCCGGAAACTATAAAATATTATCCACAGTACTATGATGCTTAAAGCTATTTTGGGATGTACAAGTGTTTGGCTGTGTGCCTAAATTTCATATTCCTATTCCATTCCAGTACAAGTTTACTCAAGGTAGAAGATTTTGACCTTGCATTTTTGAGTTCATCAGGTAGATGATGAAGAATATGGAAATGTTAAAAAGACAAAAAAAAAAAAAAATGTTTTGAAAATGCTGTCCAGAGTCTTAATGAAAACGATTGTTTAGTCGTTACTAATGAAATGGTATTCATGTAATTGCTGTTCCTTGTTACCTACTTGTCAAAATTTTTGCTCATTTCCCTCATTGTTGATCGATATTTGCGAACAGTTTTTGTGAATACCAAAAATTACTTTCATTATTGTTATGTGTTGTTTCTCTGACAGTTGCCATTGTACGAGGGAGACGAGGAAAACTCATTATCAGGGGCCTAAATAAACTGGTTTGAATCTTAGTTTATTGCATTGTAGACTAGTTTGTATGCATGTCTTTTGGAATAAGGCTTCACTACCATCTATGACATTTACCCTTCTATGACTTTCTTTCTTATTATTGAACATAATTTTTGTTCCATAGCAATCCAAGGCATGGTCTATCTTCCAAAAAAATGTTCGACCCGCAAGTTTAAGCAAATGCATACTGGTTTTTTTTATATTTTTGTAATCTCACGTTCATGAGTCTACTCTCCCTAGATATTGTTAATTTTATCAAATTTTGATATGATCGATCTTTCATAATTATGTAAATGCTACTTCAACACGTCCTTGGTTACTGTTGAACGTAGCTGCGATGCTAAATTTTTCATAAAGGAATGTTTTGCATTTACTGCTGTAGCTGATATACTTGTCTGCTATGTTGTACAATTTCCGACATCCTTTAGAGTAATATTTCTGGGAGTGTGACGCAGTGCTAGTTGTCTCATTGAAAGTTATTTTAAAAACATAGTATTTGAATCTTAAAAGATTGAAACATCTAATAGATTAATAATAATTTGTACTCTATTTCTTTCGTACGCAACTGAATTTCTCGCTTTTGATTGTTGACCAACAATATAGTTCTTCGGAATCAGCCGAAAATGATAAAAACCTCAACAGGACAGCCAAATACCAAGTTGAAAAAGATATTGGCCAAAACTAGCGGAAGTGGAGATCCTATTGTTGCCCCAGATTTTTGCTTATAATCGTAACCATTAAAATAACGGCAGTTTACTGTACGCATAATTTGATAATGTTGAGAAATCCTTCAGTAGACAGCGGCAAATGTTTATGCCCTTGTAATATTTTTATGTAGTTTCTCAACTACAAAATGAAGGGGAACGTTACCGAATAATGAGGCAGCATTTTTCCAGAACAACCTTGAGCCTCCTTCAACCGTGGAATGAAAACCTCCGTCTAACATGTGTTAAAGATATCGTGCCTACTAAAGGAGAAAGTTGCCCATCATGCCTTCTTGCTAACGTGGTTTTAAGGCCACTATAAGTAGCGACGATGGGCTCTAAGGACAGCAGTTTTTGTTCACTTAAGGATCCCGTGAAATTAAGACAATCTCTATGTTTTAGATGGGACCTTGCTGTTTACAACTTGATGTAATTCACAATTTAAAGGAGAAAGTTGCCCATCATGCCTTCTTCCTAACGTGGCTTTAAGGCCACTATAAGTAGCGACGATGGGCTGTAAGGAGAGCAATTTTTGTTCACTTAAGGATCCCGTGAAATTAAGACAAGCTCCATGTTTTAGATGGGTCTTGCTGTTTACAACTTGATGTAATTCACAAAATTTAAAAATCATTTAGAAATTATATATATATATATATATATATATATATATATTATATATATATATATATATATATATATATATATATATAGATATATACTATATATATATATCTAATGGAATTCTTTATCGATTGGCAGAAGTTACTTCGATCACTTAAAGTAAGTACTCCGATCATTCAGCAGTCTTAATTTCATGATTTTGTGGTAAATTTTATGCGTTACGACAATGGCACCTCACTAGATTGCTTTCTTTATCGGTATTGTTCTTAGGTAACCTGCTGCCGGAGCTTTCTTATAAGTTAAAGAAATACAGATTATGGTTTTGTTTAATTAACTGGTAAGAAATGACCCATTCAGAACGCAAGTTTTTCTTGTTTGTTATAATACTTCAAATTACTGATATAAAGTTACATACCCCGGTCAGTTTACCCAATCAAATGTTCACCGACGTGCCACAGATGTCACCCGCACCTTTTATTCTTGCACCATTTAGCTTTCCTCAGTTCCCTCTGACCCATTCAATAAACATTCAGTTATTCACTCCTCGACCGAGAACAATATTCTATTCTTACAATATCTCCATCTCCTCTTCATTTGAATATTTTCCTCAGTCTTGTTGACACCTAAGCCTTCTCACTGCATGTGCATCCTTGTTTAGGTGGTCGTCTGAAAGGAATGGGTGCAATGACCAGATGCCAAAGCTCCACAATTGCAGGTATTATGCTTTCATATTGTTTATGAAAGAGCTCTAGGAAGACTAGATAATCCTGTACTCACAGAATGTCTGTGTTCTATGTTTCATCACTTATGTATCGGTTAATGTATGGGTTGCAAGTTATTTGCTTTCAACATTTTTACTCCCTTGAGAAGGTTAATGCCCAGGGCATTGTTTTACTCTTTGTCTTCAATATTGACACCAGTGTTTCTTCATAAATAAAGTTTTCCAACTTTGATTTGTACAGATTTACTATATTTCCATAGAAATTCTAAGCTCATCTGGCAGTGAGTGTTCGTACTTTGCTCTCCATTATCTCTGCATTATTATTCAACGCTTTGTTACTTACATTTCATTATTAACAGGCATTTAGCAGCAAATCACTGTCATTCTGAGTATCATTAGCTGTCCTTTTTTTTCTTCCAATAAAAGTATTCATATAGATCTCATCAATATTTTTATTTATTGCCGAACGACTTTTCTCCTTCGTTTCTTTTGAATATCATCATCATCATCATCACTGCACTGAAAAACAGTTTTCAGCATCCTTCCAACGTTGTTTTCGTTACTCCAAATGCGTTCACGGCCTTTCGAATGGTAACGCGCGAGTTGTTGTTTGGTATTGCGGGCAATTAGTGCCAGAAACTGTGCAGATGAAGCTTTGTTTGGCATTGGCGTATTCCCACAGTATTGAAGCCCTTCTAATATAATAGCGGTTATACAGCCTCAGCAATCATGTTTCTGACCTTCCCAAGTATACAGAATGTAAACGTCCCTTTGCTATTCCATTCTCCTCATAATCTGATAATTTTCAAAAGGTGAGTACAATTCTCAACTTTCTTCTTTCCAATGTTCGCGAGTAAAACATTTCAACCGACAACAATATTTGGAAATGTTTATTTTTACAACGTCTCATAGATTGGGTTTCTGATTTACTGTAGATTCTAATTCATAGTGATATATATTTCACGTTTCAAACTTTCGGATGCTGAAAGGACTCACTCGCACGAAGCCAAACAGATTCGGACTTTGCATCTTTATCTTCTATATTTGCTGATGTTTATTTTTGCCATGTGAATAAAAATCTTAATATTGAATACGTTTTAGTTGACAAATGATGTTTGTAATAGAAATATTTCAAGAAAAATATAATTAATGATTATCAACTGCATAAAAATGATATTGCTTGACGTTGAAGGTTACTTTATTTTTCTCTCTCACAGCTGCACAGTTTTGTCACCTAGGCAGTGAAACAAAACTGATGGCAAGTAACAAATTCGGAAATTTGGAAGAGTAAAACTAGCATCAGCCATTCCGTGCGGTTAAATGTCGATAGAACCTCGAGCAATATATCTTTTTAGGTTTCTAGTTTCGGTAATACCGGTGGCCTTCGGAATTGGGTAATTCCGGGAATTTCTTAAAGTCCTTTGCGAATTTCCCGAATAATTTGTATTTCCCTATCAATCAGTATATTAGACATTCAAAATAAATTCAGTTCTCTACCTATTCCTATTCTTTTTTCTACCTATATCAGTTACTTTCTAGCTGTGGGATAGAAAGCTTCCTTAAAAGCCAGCGGTTGGAAAATATGATTTTATTCTACTTGATTCTGTAATCAGCGTATACTGCTTCCTTTTCGGTCTTGTGTTTTAAAATAATTTTTGAGTGACTCTCCCTTAGGCCTACATGATTGAGATGCAGGATAAGGGAAAATATACGATAGTGTCACTTTAAAACGGCTTGTGAGTACTTTAATATGGAAAAGCTCTCAGGAGATTTGATCTACTTTCCACAAAATTTTTAGCTACGGGTGTAAACGTTTTTCCAGGAGACGCAAGGATTCATCTGATAACTTTTGAAGCATATACCCTGACTAACGCATTAACGTGTGGCACGAGAAGAAAATGGAAATCATGTATCTTTTCAATAGTATTCTCAATGTATGGCTGAATTGTACACTTACAAAAGATGTTAACAGGGTTAAAGAAAGGTAATCTCTCTCTCTCTCTCTCTCTCTCTTGCTGCATGCATAAGTCTGTGCTGGTACGCTTTATTTATCACAATGCACTCTTCGCAAAATAGAGTACAATCACTTTGATTTCTGTCGTAGAATGGATGGAAATTTCAACGACAAACGAATTTGTTTTTTCTAGTAATCAGTGATCATCTTGCTAAGCTTTTGAAATCAGCTGGAATCGTTAGGCTCTTGTAATTAAGTTTTTGTCAAAGCTTTCTATCAAAGTCCGAATCTTTTATGTCTGATTCGAAAAAAACAACCGCTCTCTCTCATGTCATTATTTTATATTTATGGCTGCTGACATTTATTAGAAATTTCACATAAGCAGGCCGCTTCTTCTATTGAACTACAATTCTGTAGATGAAATCCTCGTGCGAGAAAACAATAGAGTAATAAATAGTCAACGTTCTAAGCACGTGGGGGAAAGTATGACACTCGTATTCTAAATAAAAACCGCAGTACATAAAATGTATCGTTTATCCACTTGTATTTTTCTTCAGTGGGTAACATTTAACGTCAACATCACTGCAGATTTGGGACGATAGTCTAGTGATATTTCAACCCGGTTAGCCTCTCTTGCCACAAAGCTCTTGAGCAAAGCTGAACGTGTAATATTTTATCCGTAGGTTTTTTCCCCAACTCTCTCTCTCTCTCTCTTACATTACTTGCACTTTTGGTAATGGGTGTACACTTATTTTAGCCATGTAACAAAAAGTAGTTGGAAGTAACAAAAACTCCATTTTGCAAATGGGTAATGAAATTAGTTGCTGTCACTATTCTTTGTGTCAACGTTGATTAACAGTATACTACGTACATCCTGTCATTCATCATTTAAGGGAAAGACGTTCATATACCACTTATTAGTGAGACGCAAATTCAGGGATATCTCTGTTATGGTAAGATTATGAAATGTCGTTATGAATAATATTGATTTCCTGTGTGATTCCTGAATGTCACCTGAGGAAATTATTAGTTTTATGTAAGTGAACTTTCATCGCTTATCTTTTGCTCTCAAATCTTTTTCGTTTTTTAAAGATAATTTCTTTCCTTCTGAAGAAAATGTTATTGTTTATTTTTTAAGGAGATATTTTTCCTGTTTTTAATGCTTTTGACGTCTTGGTCGTGTTGAAATTTTTATAATTCCTGGACTTTCTATGTAACTCCTCTCCGAAACCACTCAACTTCCAAAATCTCTGATGCCATTGCCGTGATTTCCTCTGGAGGAAACTACAGTTGCAAGCTCCGTTAGGGTTAAAGGCCATGTTATTAAACTTTAGATCTGTTACGAGGAACAGTCTCAGTATTAGTTGATACGCAAATTCCACTTTCCAGCTCGCTTTGTGGACAACTATGCGAAATAATATGTTTCAGGAGGTAGTGCGGGCATAATTCTTATTACTTTGGTAGCTTTGTGTAGTCCTTCCTCGTTCTTCGTGTTAGTTGAAGGTATCAGTCTCATGAATTGTTTTCCTATTATGTAATATGTAGAAGCTTCAGCAATAAACTGTAATATGATCATACATCAATAACTGAATGATGTTTTAACGTTTTACCATGATATATATATATATATATAGATATATATATATATATATATATATATACATATATATATATATATAATTTAGACTTCAGGAGGGTCCATGATACACATGTGTTAAAAAAGCCAAGTTTATTAACCATAAAAACGTTTCGCACTACTCAGTGCATCATCAGTCTGTGAAAAGTAAGACACAATAAAATACATTATTAACATAAAAGGAATTCACAAAGTAATTAAAATTTACAGTTAAAACAATAAAAAGTAAAAGCATAAAAAGTACATAAAACAGAAAATAAAAAGAGACTACTTTTTATGCTTTTACTTTTTATTGTCTTAACTGTAAATTTTAATTACTTTGTGAATTCCTTTTATGTTAATAATGTATTTTATTGTGTCTTTTACTTTTCACAGACTGATGATGCACTGAGTAGTGTGAAACGTTTTTTTGGTTAATAAACTTGTCCTTTTTTAACAACATGTGTATCATGGACCCTCCTGAAGTCTATATATATAATTTGAATACAACCTGCGTGTATTTAAAATAGACCTGATAAATACAATAACACAAAAGGTAATTTATGTGAATCTCATGATCTTATCCACTCGATTAACAAAATATTCTAAATGTTCTTTGTTTCTCTTTTCAGATTTATTCGGTGACTTGAAGTGTTGTAGTGAGGTGAAGTGCTAAAGTGTGTACACCTTTAAATTATATTTTTGTGTGTTAAGTGAAACCAAGAAACCTCCTCCAAAATGGCTGCCTTTATAGCCAAACAGATGATGGGCAGCCAGCTCAATGCAGTTAAAGGTAATGTTGATATTTTTTTAAAGTTATATTTTTATACTATGTATTGTTGATCTTATTAGTTTATAAGTTATGTTTTTCTTATGTTAAATTTAATGTGTATTTTGGTATTATTTGGTATATATATATATATGTAATACAGTAAAAGTAAAAGCAAGAAAAACCAAGCCTGTATTTTTGCTTTCTTTGACCAGTCATGTTTTCTGTGACAGCACCAGGTTCCTTTTACACGATATGGTGTTATTGATACCTCAGTAGCATGAGGAATGAGTTTTAAATAATTGATTTCACAATCTATACCAGAATCTTTCATCTGATGCATAAAACGACTATGCTTCGAAACCTGCATTTTTGTTGAACACGAGGACCCCATCGAACGACGCAGAGGACGGGCTAAACTGACAATTTTGGTATCTATTCATTTAGACATTTCATTTGATATATGAAATTTTTTTATCGGTTGTAATTTGCTGAGAAAAAGTAACAAACTTAAGAATAAAATCGATATTTTACTTCTGTCTAACAGCAGGTAAGAAGTAGGTAAAATAAACAGCATACATCCAAAATATTGGAACATATTATGCGCAGTAAGGAAATAGAAAAGCTTTTATTTGTTGTATTCCACTTGGACTATAAATATAAAAACAGTTATTTTCAGTTGCAAAATGGAGATTTAAGTTTTTCGAAAATTCATTTTGTAGTCTTGTTTCATAAAAGTTGTTTTTAATGTTCTATGCTTGTTTATTATGAAAGCGCTTATTCCTTGTTCCATTAGAATGCAAACAAAAAAATTATTCGCATACTTCAAATAAAATCAAATATTTACTTTCTGTTTTAATCAAAGCATTGACCTTTATTAGGATTATTCCATTTCTTAATTGAACATAAAACATTATCATTTGTAGCTCGAAGTAGTTAAGTCATATACGACGTAATGTACACAGTAATTTTCTCTGCTTAAAGGCAATCAAGTTGAAGATGATACAAAACTATTTTTACTAATGAAACTAAGATTTAAGAGTGACGATTGGAAGTTCCTAAACATTTCAGAATTATGAATATCAATGTAAACATCATGTGTATTGGCATGATATAACAACAGGCCTTTCTGTGGGATTAGAACGTACAGTTGACAAATCTTTCAGGTTCTTGGCACTGCTGAGTATAGTTGTTTATACAATAGCCTACCATAGACAATGGTTCATTCGAAAGATGATATGCTTTTAGTCATCCACTTGAACTTAATATTTGTCGTCTTTCAAGCAATCCATAAAAGTAGGCATATGTATATTTTTGACTGCCGGATAGGTAGGCTTTGGTTCTGGGAACTGTAGGCCTCCCCACAAAATCTGATATATATTCTGAGATGTAATACGTAAATGACTGATTTACTCGCTTGGCTGCTGGCAAGCAGGCATGACTGCAAAAGCATTTTGTTGCATAATGAACCTAATTCCGATCTAAAACCCATGAGCTTGTAGACCGTAAACCTGTTGGCTGGAAAAGAGGTTGTTTATTTGGCAAACATCGTTTCTGGATTCCCCTTGTAAGTCATTTGTCCAAACTAAGCAGAATACTTTACTTATCGATTTTGATTCCAGTCGCTTGTCGGTTACCTGATTATACCTGATTTCATCTTTTCGAACAGAAACAAATTATTTATTTAGATCCTCTTTACATTGGTTCTAAAACATACAAGTTTAAGAGACAGAAGTGTTGAGGCTTTTGAATAACCTTGACGGTAGATAGATTGTAACGTTTGTTATATAAACAGTAGGTTTGTGTCCTAGATAATTTAAATTTCCTAAAACTTAAATTCAGAGCATATTATGCAAGTTGTTATGTTCCGAAATAAATTATGCATATGGAAGAGGTAACAACGAGCATTTAATAGCGTTTATTGAGGTATTCAAAGCTAAGTAATTGATAATATTGCTACGTAGCTGTTCATATTTTCTTCCTTTTATATCAATGAGAATCTTTCATTTGACTATCTTGGCTATCTTTGACATTTCGTCAGCTCTTGCTCAATTCATTCGCTTCGGAAATCTGATATTACTACGTGCGCGCGCGCGCGTCTCGCCGTTGCTATCAGCAAAAGGCATGTTTTGCTCTTTCAGCAAACGCATAAATTCATTTTGAAGTGTCTGCGAGCGTAAGGTGTTAAAGTATTTTAGGGAACAAAATTCCATTATTGGTGATATATTCAATACCAAATTCATTTAGCAATTTCCCCCCTATTTCTGTCTCTGGTGGCGTGCCTGTCCCATTGTCTAGGATGGGGAGGGGGTTATTGTTGGAGATGGGTAGGGTGAGCTTTACCAGACGTGAAACGATATCGGTTTATACGCAGGTGAGGCTTTATCTAATTTACATCTCCAATAAAGGCCAATTCTTACTCGATTATCATTTACTGTAATTGCCTATCAATAAGCTAAACTGTCATTAGTGAGTGATATGTAGGGATGTCAATACGTGGCGTTATCAGAAGACAGATACATCTTGCGTCTGTCTTTGTGGTCGTTTAGGTGACAGAATGATTGAGACTGCTTCTGCTTATATCATTTCTAGTTCACTATGTTATGCTTCTCGCACCTAATGTAGGATTTCTAATTAGTAGGATGAATAGGTCCTTCACTGAATGAACTTATTTTACACAACCTGAATAAAAAAAAAATTAATAGCCTGGCTGGTAAAAAAAAAACAGAGTGGGTTATAATCCAAAAAGGGAAGATTACAAGAATTCCGAGCAATCCTAAGAGTAAATGTGCTATGAGGTGTCCCTGTGGGTGCTAAGTGACCCCACCGAAGAAGAGAGGACTCAGTCCTAAAGCAATCAGAGACCAAGTAACACAGTGCAAGGGAGTTATCGATAACACTTTTGAGGCCAATTGTGTTGGTACATTCCTTTTTCGTGGACCTAAAGAGATTCAAACAATAGCACTGACAATAAGTTGAGAGCACCCCCATTGATTCTATGAATACGTTTTAACTTCACTCCGCATAAGTAGAAAGACAGCAGTGAAAGTATATAATGGGTATGGAAGCAATATTCCAAACTGGAGGGGGAGGGGGAGTATGTCAGCAATTGCTGCTTATAAAAAGATTTTTCACTATATGGCGCGTGGTGAAGGTTAATGATAATTAATGATAATAATTATGGAAAATATAAAGTATATGCAATTTTAAAATAATTCTAATTATAAGAGAACAGTATTTTCTTCTAATGTAACTTACGAGTTTTTATACATCCATTTTTAAAAGTATTTATCGTAGAGGGAAACCCCAGGAGATATTTTTTTTCTCTTTAGAACAATGGAGACCCTTTTCTTGCACACTAATCGTTAAAACAGCTGAGCATAAGTCGTATGCAATGACGTCATGGAAACTGGCCAACCAGAGAATAGTAAAATGAAATCATGTGTTACGTCGACGGATTAAGGGTCCAATACACCTAGTCCCAAGACTACCTACGTCATGATATTAAAGTGGATATCTTTGCTGTGGAAGGTAGGCGTCGGGGAGACCAGCGTGTGCAAGGAACATTGACAGTGAGGTGAAAACTATCATATAGGTTTTTGTTTGTGGAAACCTTGACGTTAAAATCGATGTTGGATATACAGAAATTGAAAGACTTACATACTTGAGATACGAAGCAGCTATGATTCTCAAAGTAATTAATTTTAGATTAATACTATACCTGGCAAAAATAGCACTAAAGCCTTTAGGAGAGTGATGCACAAAGGAAATGGCTTTGCATTAATTCCATGTTACGTATCATATCAATATTTTGATCCGAAATGTTTGATTCAGCTGGATGTTACATACTATAGAAAGACAAATTGTTTCGTTGTTATATTATTTTTCATATGAAGTTTTTAAGGGATCAGCTTATGACGTTCTTATATCTGCTTCAGATATTTTCCTATAACAGAATACAGACGTCAATTGAAGCTCTCAATCACCTTTAGGCTTTACAGTTCTAACACTGGGAGTAATTTAGTTATTGTTATTGTTAACATTACGCTCGAATTTGCGTTCTTATTTATTCATGCCAATATATGGACACATACAGATGCAAACACACACACAAACATATATATAGCACATGTACTTACGTATATAGAAGTACAAATATGCACAAGTACACGTAAGCGTACATTCTTCTCTCTCTCTCTCTCTCTCTCTCTCTCTCTCTCTCTACTTACATACATACATACATACATACATACTTACATATATATATATATATATATATATATATATATATATATAAAATGATACATATATATATATATATATATATATATATATATATATAATGTCCTTTAATATCCAATTCGGTTTACCTCGGAATTAGTATATTTTCATATATGTTTACCGAAGTTTTTTTTTTTTTTAATAATTTCGTCCTCTCGTGGATTCGAACCATCACGCACAGAAGAAATCAGGACTTCGGTGAGGTTACCGACAAGGTGTTATGATGAAAATTTTTACATATGTATATATATATATATGACTATAAAATACCTTGTTTAAAGAAAATTGTATCTGATAAAGGTAGCCGATAAAAACACCAAAAGGGTAGAATTAACAGCTTATATTTCGAAGACAACTGTCTTCCTCAAGTGAATGTAATAGGTAGAGAACAGTAGTAATTATACATTTGAAGGGATGTTTCAGGAGTCAACTGCTACGTCACTTCTGTTGACAGCTTCTACTCATTGTTGTTTACCGCTGGTTTTATCAGTCAGATCAAGTCCCAGGCTCCTTTGGAGAGGATTATTGTATTTCTTTGTTTAATCAGTGCTGATTATACTATCTGGTTTTTAAGCCGACAATTGCTGTTATAAATTTAGCTTGACATATGCCAATTTACTCGATGATTATAATTGTTTTGTGTTGACTATCTCTTACTGAACTTTTGTGTTGTATTAGTTTTTGAGAAGGTAATTTACTGGTAAATCTGATATAGGATTTGTCACTGTCAAGGTAAAGGATTTCATAGACTCCTGTGGGATTTTGATTTTATTGCTGGGCGTCTCCGTGGTCATGTTTTGTGATGTCGGTAGAAAATTGTATTTGTTTTATATATAGCTTCCTCAATTGTATGATCGGAGTACTTTAAGGATGACAGCTGCATACGGATTAGTTTAAATTCCTTTGCCAGGAATTCCCCGGAGCAAATCCGTAAGGTTCCCATAACAAAGTATTTCCTACGCCAGTCATAACAGAAATGTCAGGATAACAAAAAGTGTGAATATATGAAGGTGAAAATGTTGGTTTTCTGTACTCGGTAAATTTTCATTCTGTTATTTCTAATTATCAAAACATCAAGAAAAGGAATTTTAGTATTTGTATCCCATTCAACTTTAATTTGATGCTGGGCACTGCTGCATTTATTTTTGTAAAGAAAATCGTTAAAGTTGTCCCATCTATCATGCGAGTGTATGTATGCATGCATGCACACACACACACACACACACACACACATATATATATATATATGTATGTATATATATATATATATATATATATATATATATATATATATATATAAGCGATCGTATTGATAATAACTGCTTTCATTGATTTACAGTATCGTAAAATCTTCTGGAGGTACCTATGTGTTTAGCTGAATTAAAAAAAATAATTTTCCTTTAACTTTCCTAGAAATAAAGTACAATGAATGACTTACTTTGGTTTGACATTTCGATCAATCTAATTATATAAAAAAAAAACTACCTATTTTCAAGGCTGCATTCTAATATTCACTAATTTTTAATAGCTACATGAGGGTAAGATAACACTGTGAATTCCGTGGATAAATATTATGACGTAATTTGTACTTGTACTTCTCTTGAGCTCAGTGGAAGTCATTTTTGTGAACTTCATGGTTCATGAAAGTCGTTTCTGTATTGACAGTGAAATAAAATTTCACAAGAAATGAGACAAGATTTTATGAAATGGCTATGAATATATTTTCTGTTTTGTTAGAGCACTTTGTACAATGACACAGACATTCCTATGTGCTTTAATGTTGTTTAGATATGTTTTTGCTAATAATCTATAATTTTAGACCAAGTACGTAGGTAATGTCTTATTTTATTTGGCTATTAAAAATATAATTTTACCACGGGGGGTGTGGGGGGGAGGGAGGTTGTTCTCATACAAAATATGAAAATAAACAAAACCTTTATGTTCCCATACCGCACTGTTATGGGCCATTATAAAGATTGCATGTTTATGGATGATGTTCGAAAGATTAAAATCCGATTTCGTTATTTGTTTTCAACCAATACATTGATATAAAAATGTTGGTTGGGAAGAGTAAATTTTATTTGCAAATAAATACCCCCGTTAAATTTTATTCCTATTTTTTATTCTCGTTTAAGGTTTAACTATTTGTATAGATTTTGTATAAATTATTATGGACCCATTGGGCATGAAAATTATTAGTTTTACTCATAATCTCAAATATTGCTGGTAATGGAAAGAGCACACCTAATTTGTATCCTTAATTAACAAAAAAAAAAAAGGGGGGGGGGGTGGTTGGCTATAAATCCATGAATCTATGGTTAGAAGATTTATAGACAACTTGAATTAATACATATAGATTAGCACCCTCCATTGGTTCCTTGCAACCATATATAGAGGCATTGCTTTTAACGAATTGAATAACGCATAATGCACACTGATTTGAAATTCAAATTTTAAAGCTTCATTACTTCTACTCTTGATTAAAACGCTAGGCTACCAATTTTAGTTTTAAACTATATATGTGCGTATATATATATATATAATATATATATATATATATATATATATATATAGTATTTCGCATCACCACAAGTAAAAAATCAGATACTGGCCAGTTTCAGCTTGATTTAACAGCCATCGGAAATAAGCTGGAACCGGTGAGGACCTACAAGGTATATACAATGGGTTAGTTTTATGCTGACAGTAATTCCCTTGGATCACATCCTTGAGACAGATAATGAAGCTTAATAGAATATGTCCACCATGATATTATAACGATTAATCTAAAACATGAAAAGAAACTCACAAACAGATATTAGTTGGTGATCTAAAAAGATTAAATCAAAGATATAAAATCGCGTAAATATTCACTGGTTATTGTGCTACTAATTAGGTTGTTTTACTGTCTGGATTAACGCATAAGCCTTAGATTTTAAGGCCTTGTTTCATTCAATATCTAATGTTATAATTGTGTGGAGTGAGATGTAATCTGCAAACCACACAAGTAGATAATGTAAGACAAACAAAACTCAACGAAATTCGTTCTGAAATCTATGGTTCGTCAAGAGTGCTACTACTGGTGTTTTCATTAAAAAAATAATTTAAAAAAAAAACTCAAAATATAATTTTAAAAGAAATTTTAATTTCCTTATGCTATCTCCATGACATACAACTGCAGGCTCCGGTCAGAAGACGGCTTGTTAACAAACGGCGGCAAAGGTAACGTTAGCGCGGAGGTTAATTTAAGGCCTCTCTTACGGATACGGACCCATCCATCTAGAATGACTTGGTACGGATACGTACCGCTGGTCGCATCTGTAACAGTTTTACTGCCTGTAAGGACACGTACAACAGCAGTGAAATTTTACTGATACGGTTAGCAGTGCCACACTCTTGGAGTTAGATTCTCTTGTTGTGGTTCACACAGTTGAATTATAAGACCAAATAGAGTACGACGAATTCTGTACACAGTACCATAATGTAAATTTGTTGATATCTCATTACGCAGTTCGTTGTGACATTTTTAGTATTCCTGGACTTACATCATATCAGTGTTTGAAGTTATTCTATTTAACATTTGGTTATAACATCACACACACAATATATATATAATATATAATATATATATATAATATATATATAATAGATATATATATAATATATATATATATATACTATATATCAACAGAATTCGCAAACACTTCGAATATTTAAACATATGATGTAACTATGAAACGGTAAAAGGGAGGTATTGAATGAGAAACTTCTGGTTAATTTATGCCGATAGTTTAGTATGCAAACTCCTCTCTCTCTCTCTCTCTCTCTCTCTCTCTCTCTCTCTCTCTCTCTCTCTCTCTCTCACACACACACACACACACCAAAGTTTTTTATTTGCAGATTCTAGTTACAATTTTAAGCATCTCATTAAAGCATAAGGGATTGATGTAATACAGATATGTCCAAAATATTGAAGAATTTAATTTTTAATCTTAGGCAATTAGCATGTGGAGGTATGAAAGTCTCAAACAGAAGTTTTTTGGGTACGAAATCTGCTATCAAGGAGTCTTAACCCCTCTCGTAAAATATTCTTCTAATTAATTATTTTTCGAGGTACGTGAATGAAAATTAGGGAAAGTTTGGGAAAAGAAGCATCCTGGGGTCCTTTTTCGTCTAGTTTCACGACAGGGACTGATTTTGCCTGGGTGACTCGCATCTTAGCAGGAGATCAAGCGTATAACGAGTCTTCTCATTTGTTAATTAATGGGGCATATTTTTCTTGGCAGACATGGTTATAAATACGAACCCCCCCCCCCCCTCTCTCTCTCTCTCTCTCTCTCTCTCTCTCTCTCTCTCTCTCTCTCTCTCTCTCTCAGTATTAAGTTGAAAGTTTCCGAACAAATCAGTAATAGTATTCATTACTGTAAGTAGTGACTATTTTTAAGCATTTCAGTTGCATTTCTTTTGGAAATATCCTCTGTATGTATGTATGTATGTATATATGTATATATGTATTATATATATATATATATATAGATATATATATATATATATATATATATATATATGCACACCCACTCACACGTACCTTTTTACAAACTGAACTAAACTAAAAAACAAAATTGATTAAGACCCACATTAAAATCATATTTAGTTTAGAATTCATTTGAAAACACCTACATGTAACCTTATTTCTCATATAAATATATAGAGAAAGAAGAGGCACTTATATAACGATAGTTAAGGTCGATTTTGTTCCTGGTCACCCAATCACCACGTGAACATTCTTTTATTAGTTTATATTAGTTTACTTTTGGTGGACTCCAGAAAATCAGAACATATAAAGGTAAAAAAAAAAAAGAAAAAAAAAAGAATTCCAATCAATTGTTCTTTGAATATTCCGCCTTTCCCATAAGAGTGCAGATGATTTTTTTATATATATTGCAACACCAACAAATGCGACAACAAAACATCAGAGAAAAATGGTTCCTGAAATGGAAACAAAGTTGTAACAGCTGACATATTTGTTCATATAAAACATGTCAATATTTTTTAAATTTCTCTTTATAAAGTTATATCTCTATAATCTATTTTCATATCCATTATTTTTTTTTATTTTGACATAGTGCACATGTATATCCCGGGTAGTGCTGATGATTCACAGAATTTTTATTTTCCTAAATATTTTTGGGAGAAGTAAAAATGTTATTTTTTACTGTAGCATAGTTCCAATGCATATTTCCTGAATAGCTGATTACTCTAAAATATTTAATTTTCCTAAATCGGGATTATTTTAATTCTGGAATATTTTTTGACGATGCTCTTTTCAATGACATATTAATTATTTACCCCATGTCCCTATAACTAGACCGCTGATCCTTTATGATATATGTCGTTCCATTTTTCAAGAGAATACAGCCCTATCTGGATAAAAAAAAAAAAAAAAAAACTAGTTTTCCATTAATTGGCAAAAATACTCATAACCTATGAGTCATTTAGCCATAATAAATGCAGCCTCCTAAAAGAGGACCTCATTTTGCTTTGAATATCTTATTGTAAATTAGGAAGGAACGTGAAATGTTTTGCACATGGTCTGAGAAGGAAAAAATAAAATCTTTGTATTTTAATGATTTTGAAGTTAATTATAATATACTGGTTTCTTTTTAATTTTTAAGCTCAATAAATGTATTTCTATCATAATGCTGGGTTTATAAATGTCTTTTTTTTTATTTGCATACTGTTAAATGATAATTTTTTAAAACTCATATTAGGAAAAATTTATATATATATATATATATATATATATATATATATATAATATATATATATATATATGTGTGTGTGTGGTGTGTGTGTGGGGGTGTGTGTGTGTGTGTGTGTGTATCGCATTGGAGGGCGCCTTGTAAACCGCAGAAAGTGTCTGCATTATTATGCACATGGCAAGTGAGTTTGCTGGTCTCTCTCAGCACTTTCGGTGGAGCTGGACCTTAGCAAAAAAGGAAGAAACGGTCAATAGTGAAAGTATGTTTACGCACATCTTCGGGGTTCATAGTATATAAGAGTTCGCTGAATCGTTTTTGAAGCATCTTACATGTAACTGAAAATCATTAATACATGATCGTCAGGTTTGTTTCCTATATGAAATTACAACTGGAATGCTTGCTGCCGTGATTGTTTTTCTAAGAACTTTCTTTTTACCTAATGTCACCTTGCAACCGAGCCGTTAATGATAAATAGGTTATTGTATGATATGCAATGATTACGTGAAAAGTGTTTCTTTATACAGTTGTTCATTGGCTGAGGATTTAGGTAATCTACTTTTTTATTCATTTTGATATATACCGAAAGAAACAGTACAGTCATCTATATATCTCATTTTATAAGCACAAGAAACGTAATAAATTTTGTTGAAAGTCGAAATATTGTATTACAACAATACAAGACTTGTCCTAATTTTGTCCAGTCGATTAAGTGCATCACGTAAACATTAACCACATTAGGTTATAATGATAATAATAATAATAATAATGATAATAATAAGTGTACTCAAGTACATCATGGTCATGTTACCTTGAACGTTTTAAAGACAATATAGATTTTTTTACAGTTCTCTAATGAAATGTATTACAAATTCCACATCTTATGAATTTTATAGCGGTTAATATTCTGAGCGCAAATTTCATATACATGAAAGGTTTAATATCACATAAACACCTTCACGAGGAAACTAATATCACGCTTTGAAAATAACTAAAGTGTTTTTAAATGTTTTCAATGATTCGTTTCTGGAAATGTTTCTCTTTATTTTTGTGCTGTCGCGATTTGAAGTCGGTCATGACTGCTGACAGTCGCGGTTCATAGAAATGACTGACCGTGAAGGGCGAATCATTTCGGTCATTTTGCGATGAATAAAAGCGCAGGAAATAGTCATGGTGTTTATAACTACGTAGAGTTGAGAAAATGAGAGAGCATATTTCGCAGCAGCGACCATTGCAGTTACGTTGCATGAGTGGAATATAGAATTCATTGCTCATAGAAGAGCGGAATATTGCATATTTTTTTAACCATTTTCTTTGTTTGTTTACTTTACGGTAGGACGGCATACGTATTGTTCTCTATTCTTTACTCTAGTTATGTATCAGGCATGATCAGTGTGACAGTTGCATTTTATAATTGGTTTAGTATATTAGTAATATTATATTTGTCTACCTACACACGGACATGTTCTGACAGATATATTTTTGTTGAATCATCCTTTTTTCTGGAAAGTGAATATCAACATGCTCTTTATTACTGTAAAATAATGTAATGACTTGTTATTCAGTCTTAGATGTTAAAACATCTTGCAGACATTTTTAAAACGTTGATTGGAAGTATTGCTATTTAAAACACTTAATGAATATTCTTTCAATAGTTCTGTTACGATTTTTTTTTTTTTTAGCTTTTATAATGAAAAAGAGGTGCAGATGCGACTTAGTTTGATTACTGATATAAAAATAAACGTGTTGCGGGGAATTTAATATATATAGGATCTACAAAATATTACTATGCTGTAATAATCTAAGAGCTGATAGTATAAAAGATCGGGGAAGTTCTTAAGCTATTCGATATATCGTTTCAATTTAATAATTTTAACTAAGTAAAGGTGGTCAAATGATGAATCAAATCCAGTGTCTTGAAGAGTCACCGCGTCATTAGAGATATGGAAGTTGTAAACATAAAGATGGAAGGGTCTTTTTATAAAAACAAGAGCTTAGGAAATTAGGAAAAGACCGAGGAGTTTTCACTTCAAGACCTTTAAGGTCTTTTAGATTCAAGTCGGTTCAGTTCATCCATAAAGACAATTCGATACAACTTACGTGTCTTTTATAAGATCTGCCCATTCATTAGTTACTGAATAAAACGGAAGAGACTTAGAAAGATTCAATTGCCGACGTTAAATCCAGATACACTATTTAATAAATCAGTAAATCCAATCCCCTATCGGAGAACTAAGAAATGCCCCTGGAATCGAAATTTGCAACTCGGTCAAGTGTTACAAATGCGTTTTTTGAAATTATCAGTGTTAGTGAGACATTCGCTCGGAGTAAATATTTTCGTCCGTCAACTTTAGAAACCGTTTGGCTAAATATAATAATTTAGTATTTTTTATTGTGGGGTGGGTATTATCGTATAGTTTTAGGATAATCATTTCACCAGCAAACACTTCATTTCTGTAGAAGGATTGAAGAGGCCTGGTCTGTTCAAACCTATTTATTTTGGACATAATTCTACTCTCTTCTTCTACATTATCATGTAGTACTGGACGCCATTAAGTCATCAAACGCATTGCTTCCTTGGGCAATACCAAATACGCCTTTAAGCTAAATAAAGTTTGTTCACCGTTGTACCATCGTCATAGCTTCAAGTCGAAGTTTCCTAAGAACTTAGATTTTGAGACGACCCCCTCAGCAATCAAGGCAGAAAACTATGAGTACGCTTCGCACAATACCTACAAATGTGGTCATGTGATTGAGTGTCGAAATACTGATGAAATTCATTTTTGCTTGGATTTTTCACTCCTGTAGTTCAAAATATGATGATTACGGAAGGTATTCGTGATGGCTAACAATCCTTTAATGTAGGACGAGGAAATTTTCTCTAATAGTTCATGCTTCAAAACAAAAATCAATCTTAGACACACACACACACACACACACACACACACACACACACACACACACATATATATATATATATATATATATATATATATAATAATATATATATATTTAAAAAATCACAGTAGATGCACGTGACTTCATCAATAAGCGAATACCACGGGGAAATGATAGTCAGGAATCCAAGCGCTTTCGTCTTTATTCAGACATCGTCAGTAGCTCCTTGACGATGTCTGAATAAAGACGAAAGCGCTTGGATTCCTGACTATCATTTCCCGTGGTATTCGCTTATATATATATATATATATATATATGTATATATATATATATATATATATATATATATATATACAGCTCCAAGTCTTTACATTTTAAATATTATGAACTACAGATAATAACAAAGATTCTGCCATGACAAAATCTGCAAAGTTATTATTGCTCCCAGTATCTTAGTGTTATGACTTCAGTCCCAATATTAAGGACTTTCTCCTTGTGTGAAGACACAAATCCCCAGGCTTAACGTATTTGCTAAAGACGAGGTGGTACCAATTATTTAAAGTATATTGAAGTGGCTTCTTATCTGAATGACCTAAGTTTTATTTCTCTCATGTCTTAGAATCTCAAAGATGCACCGGAATATCAATTTTGGCTTTTTGGAAATTCAATCGACCTAGTTTAGGACATTGTACCAGGCTACAAATCTTGAATGCAGAAATTACCATCCACTATGCAATAACTTCCATTGATTTTGAGGGTGCTTCCACCACTACGTTTCTTTCAGATTAGAAAGGAATAGCTAACATTTTCAATTTTAACTTTTGAGTCACCCTTCACTACCTCGGCGTTTACGGGACAACTTAATTTATCGAGTTACGCAATCCATTGTGAGAATAAACTATCATGGTAAGGTTCATTATTTGCTCACTACCATTGTGGGTTGTAACTAATCATTTCTAAGATTGTTTCATCACATGAGAAATTTGATCACTTTAGAATTGATCGAACAGCTCACTTGAAGTGTAGTGCGATTAGGTGTTCTAGGGCGCTGCCAATTTGCTTCCTTATAGAGAATGTGTATTCTCCTGACGGTACAAATCAATGACGTAGAAAATAAGTACTGTGTTGTGTCCTAATGCATGTGCCGGTCAGTTTTCCCACTGCCTTCATTTCTATTTCATACCTCTATTAAGCTGTGGCTATTCCCCAGAACATTATTAGGACATCAAAGGGAAAGAAATTTTAGTAGGCATCTGAATCTCTCTCTCTCTCTCTCTCTCTCTCTCTCTCTCTCTCCTCTCTCTCTCTCTCTCTCTCTCTATCTCTCTCTCTCTCTCTCTCTCTCTCTCACTCTTAGTGCTTCTTCTTTGATTTTGGTAGTTATGGATCAGATAATTATGGCTCATCGTACAACTAAATGTCTGATAAAATTTTTTTTCTTTTGCTTGTAAGTTAATATTTTAGGTAGTTTCGGTGTTAAGTTGAGTTGAGGGATAAGAAAATAAAAGTAATTATGTAAGATATTCACCTGGTGGAAAACATTAGGATTTGTTCTTCTGTAATCATTGTTTTTCCAGATAGTAGCACATTTACATATATTTGATTTACAAGACTAGTAATTTTAACCTTAACGTGAAGGAAGTAGACATAAAAGAAAAATAGCTCAGTATAAAGAGAAAATGGGAGCTGAATTTGTAAATATGGTACTTGATTCACCGGTATTGCACCTTTAAAATTTGTTAAGTAAATATTAATATACAATTCTCTGTGAATATTATTTACTTTTACCTTTGGTATATGCGGCAGAAATTCTTGCACGAAGTGGTTTATATATTTAGCCATACCAAAACATTTGCTTGGCTGGAAATGTTGCCACCTTCAGGTCCCGTCTTCCTGTCCACTCTCAAGATACAGTCCCACTTCTCACTCGTTCTTCCTCGCAGTTTTCGAGAAGAGGAGAGAGAGAGAGAGAGAGAGAGAGAGAGAGAGAGAGAGAGAGAGAGAGAGAGAGAGAGAGGAATGTCGCAAAAGTTGCTGTGACACAAAAGTTAGCACACAGCTGAAGGCTCGTTGGACTGCTTTGCAATGTCGCGAATTCTCAGAGGAGAAAATTTTTTCGGCGGCGTTTCTTTATTGGAATGGAGTTCGTTTCATTGGTCGAGAACAAACTTTATTTCCTTCACATTTTTAATGCAATTTCGCGCTTTGGAGTGCGAGGCAGACGTCTCATTTTTTCTGGAGTACTTGCATTTGCGGTAAAATGAATATTACGTCCCCTGGTGCTTATGTATGGGTAAAGACAGTACGCGTACATGAGTGCTAGTAACTTTTTGTAACTGTGATGCAATGTTCGACTGGAATTAAACCGAATATTAATATATATATTATATATATATATATATATAGATATATATATATATACATATATATATATTTATGGATGTATGTATGTTGTATGTATGATGTATGTAGTATGTATGTAATGTATGTAGTTATGTATGATATTTTTATATATATATATATATATATATATGAAATATAACATACTACATACATACATGCACACACACACACACACACACACATATATATTATTTTTATATATTATTATATATATATATATATATATATATATATATATATATATATATGTGTGTGTGTGTGTGTGTGTGATTGATATACATGTGTGAATATATATACGCATATATCTACTCTATATATATATATATATATATATATATATATATATATATATATATATATAATATATATATAAATGGAGTTAATGTCGGCCAAAAAACTCGTGGCAGAGTTTCATAATTTTTCGTTCACTTGTCTGACGCACGATTCATGCCTTAATTATCGATTTTTCTTTTGAAAGATGGAAGAAATCGTATGTAATGACGTTAAAAACAGTCACTGATATCTTTAGAACATTATGTTATGTTATTGTGTAAAACTATTTTCCATATAGCAAAATTGACGAACGAAACGAAGTGATAAAAAACGTCATATCACAACCATAGATATACATTACCAAATAGATAGGAGACACCTATCACTAGTAGTATCACATTAACATTGTCCTTAAATTATCATTTCAATATTACGTTGAAGTTAGTTGAACTATTCCATTTGTTAAATTTTACAGAAAACAGTGTGAACCAGGCGACCTCACTCTATTGCCTTTGATGTTATGTGCACGGGAATCTAATGTCAATGTGTCATTTATCGGTCTAAGAAACATCCCTCGATGAGCGAGAGACAATTATTGCGCTGCATTCGGTGCAAGTTCCTGTTGGAGAGATATCAAGAAACCGGAGAGAATCATACATAGATGAATCAAATTGTTCAAAGAACGGCAAAATTTAGAACATGGGCCTAGAGGTGGAACACCTCAAAGAACCACAAGAGAGCAAGTCAATACAGTAGAGTAAACGTTGCTGAGCAACATTCATTTGTGAATTTTGAATTCTAGTGCATCGTTACGACATTGCGAACCAGGAATCATGACTAGCTCTATGCTTATGACTGGTGTCTGATGAATACTTTAGATGGAGAGGAAGAGATTTTTAAATCTCCACTTGAAATCTTTGATAGGTGTCTAATGAATAAGTCTAATGAATAAGCAAACGTATCTTTGATGGATGAGAGAGGGAAACAGTTTCAATGATGCATGCATTTTTTTTTCTTCAAAACCTAAAGAATACATTTTATTGGGAGATACTTTATTAACATCGGCCTAATCCCTCCATCACTCCTATACGCCACCTCCGCTCTCTTCTACATCTCAGGCGACTCGAGCCGACTTCTCACTACGAACTCCATCGCTTGAAAGCATCAGTAATGATAACGGTTATTTTAAAATTCCCCGCACCGACAACGGGCGTCTTAAAATGCATGTTTATAAAATATTTTCTGTTCAAAGAAACTTTATCTTTCATTCCCCAAAATATGTGCATACACTCGTGTTACACCCTGTGGCCGTCAAACAGCAACCCTTGATTAAAGCAGTTTTGAAAAAATAATAAAATAAAAACATGAAATAGACTTAAACGAGAACGTCACCTTTCATATTTCTTATCCTTTCAGCTACTTATAATATGCTTACGGTAGTAGGTCGAGTTATACATGTGAAACTAATTTGAATTAATTTCTAGTTAAAGAAATGAATAGCTACAGAAAGATCAACCTAAGAAAGTTTTGATGAAAGTAAGCCTTTCTTAATGTATTCGTCAGTTTTGACTCCCACAGCTTTCCAACGTGTCCAAATGAAACAGGGTGATATGCAAGGAATTCGATAAAAAATAAGACTGAAATATATTCGTTTGATTTTTTTTTGATTTTTTTTTAATAGCTATGTCTGAATTAATTATGTTAAGCAATTATGAAAAGGATAAGAAGAAAGGCGAACATGGCTAATAAAACAAGAATAACGGAAATAATCAAATAAAGCAGATTAATATATATATATATATATATATATATATATATATATATATATATATATATGTGTGTGTGTGTGTGTGTATGTGTGTGCGTGCGTGTGTGTGTGTGTGTGTGTGTGTGTGTATTGTCGATTTAAATATTCATTTATATTACGTATCCGAGAGAGTATACTGCTCAAAATAGACCTAGGCTAATCATGTGTGAAAATCAGAAGTCCAATTTAGGCCCACTAAATATTATGTCATGCAAATTATTTTATTGATCAAAGGACAAAATTAGTTTAATTAAACATCGTTTTCAAAGAATGTTAACGCCTTGATGTATTGTTTATCGGCTGTAGGAGACGAAATGACAACACCCCAGTGCAGTACGATACGTTGGACTCAAAGATCCGAGCGGCAGCAAAGTCAACTTCAAAATGCTTTCGGTATGCTGTCACGAAGCTAGAGTTGAGAATAAAATTAGAAATCGTGGACCCATCGGTATATATTTTCCTTACTCTGCAAAATAATTATCTTTAATTTAATACGCTTTTTTTGAATCAAGTCTACTCTATTCTAATGTAATTTATTTCAAGTATAGCACCTTTGAAAGGAATGTTATTTATTGTTAAGTAAATAATCTGGCACCTGCATATGGCAATATTTCCATAACGAACAATGAATTAAGAAACTACGCCAATTCTTCGTTGGCCGTCTGTACTTGTGTGTATGTGCCACATACACTTTGAGACAATTTGAGCAATTTGAACCAAACTTGGTATACATATAACTTACCATCTGAGAAAGATACTGTGGGAATAAGATATCTCTGGCACCAAAGGGGGTGGGGGTTCTGGGGAAAGGGCTGGAAAATAAAAATAACTGAAAGAAACAAATATTAGTGTCTAATCATTAGTTTTTTAGGTTGCTCAGATTAAAAGTGACACTCCCAATGCCTGTCAAGTCCAAGCTCAGTTCCAATAAGGAGGGGGAGTGAAAAGGGTGGAAAGGGGATGAAGTAAAAATTATAGAAAACGACAGATATTAGGGTATAACCCATAGTTATTGAGGTCTATGGGATAAATAGTGACACTCTGGTGCCATTTAAGTCCAAGCACAGCCCCAATAGTGAGGGAGAGTGAAAGGAAGGAGTGGGAATGGGTGATGTAAAAATAACAGAAAATTACAGATATTAGTGTCTAATCCATAGTTTTTGAGGTCACTGAGATAAATAGTGACATCCCGATGCTCTTCAATTCCAATTTCAGCCTCAACAGGGAGATGTAAAAATTAAAAAAAAGTTGGTTGGAGGTGATGTAAAAATAACAGAAAACAACAGTTATTAGTGTCAAACCCATAGTTTTTGAGGTAGCTGAGATAAATAGTGACACTCCTGATGCCCTTTAAGTCCAAGCTCAGTCCTGATAGAAATGTGGGTGAGAAGTGGTGAAAGGAAAATGTCAAAAATGCTGGTCAGTGTAACTGAAGGAATTATCTTAGCAGGAAAGGGAAAGAGTGAGAATGAGAGAGAGAGAATAAGAGGGAGAGCAAGTGATAGAGAGAGTAGTGTTGGTTTGGGAGGAGAGTTTACCAGTTGTCATTCAGTGTTCCCAGCTGGTGCTGGGTTGCTGAGCTACTATAATAATATATATAATATTATATATATTATATATATATATATATAATTATATATATATATATATAAATATATATATATATAATATATGTATATTTGTGTGTGTGTATTTCTGTTAAGGAGATATGGCGCCACATGGTTCTTAGCAAGTTTGGTCCCCGTTCATTGATGAATCTGCCGATTAATTTTTTGGACTTATATCAATATTTGGTTGAATCCTGTGCTCAGCTTGTCATAGTACCGAACCATGCATAGTTACGCTCTTGCATATTGTAATAGTTCTTAATTCATTAATTCATCTATTATCTCCCAGCCAAGTTTACCGGTAGTTACATTCACCTTTTGTATTTTAACAAGTTTCGTAGGTAATGTAATGAAATGCCAAAACAAAGAAAAAAAAAAGAAGACTGAAAAACAAAAGCTTACCTGTTTTCGTAACTTTTTTGCATGTAACTCTACAGCTGTTAAAAAAGCTTTCCTTGTAAAGCCTCGTGCTTTTTCAAATGTGCAGAAGTAAAGTGTTTCACCATGGAATGGGAACAATTATTGTTTGATTACCTTACTGTCATTAATCACTTTGCACCCATTTGGATTGGAACAATCCTCGTGCACGTACGTGACTAAAATAGTTTTTATTAAAAAAAAATACAGGGAATATTTCTGTTTTGTAACATTTATCATTGTGGGTTGAAACGTGTCATTATTTACTTTGTATTGTCTGGCAATCGGATGGCTGTTTTCATTTGCATATGCACTTTTCATGTAAGCATCTTTTGTTATACATTTAAAAAAAGATTTATATATTCTCAGTGGCCCAACAAACGCACAAGATTAATCTCTCCAATGAAAATCCTTATGATATAAAGGTGTATCATATATTATTAAATCTCCTATAAGTATTATCGTAGATGATGCTTATAAGTAATACGATTTTCTTTATTTTCTACTGGTTTCAAATGCATATCCCTTGTTCCTGATGCTCCATTAAGATTTGAATTACTTGAAGGAAATACCCTCTACTAATTAACATCTACGTACCATCGTGGCGTATTTCCAGGAATAAGATTGTGAAATCAATATGTTGTGAGTAACGCAGAAACCTTTCGAACACTCTTAGTTAAAAAAATTTTGAAAACCTGTCCCAAATAGAAACTTTGAGTAGTGAACTGATAAGTAAATGGAATAAAATTAATTTTCGAAAAATTAGCTTTACAAAATAAGTTTATTTCCGACAGTAAAAAAAGTCTTAATAAGTGGGTAAAGCTTCGATAAGTTCACTATATAGCATAGATAGTTGTTGATGATAATTAACTTGAAAGGTAAGTCATAAGTGCGAAGTAGCTGAGGATAGTTCGTGAATGTACTACCTTTAATAATGATTATGAAAATGTCAGTAGTCCTAAACTAATTAGGGAAATCAGGATATGAATGCATATTAATTAATTTATTCACTCAACTGAAGTTGATGAGTTCTTAGGATGAATATAATATATAATTTGATATCTACGGTTTAATATGGGGATTCTTAATGGATTTCGTAAGCGTTTAAGACCTTACCTTTGGAGATATATCATCTGAAAATATAAGATAAGTAATTTTGTGGAGATACGAACATTTATACACCCACCGCAATATGCTTGGCACAAAAGTTACATTAAAACCTCTTAGAAATGTAGAGTTAATGAGGTATTTATCCATATGTATTGAGTCCCACTGATATTTTCTTATTTTTTTATTTTTACCAATTGCACGTAAACAGTGTGGTAAGAACTTCTTCATTTTAATGATGTACTCTGACTGGCTCCTGACTCTCAGATAAATATCGAAATCACACCGATTTTCTTTCCTGCCTACAGTTCAAATATATAAAATTTGTAGGTAATAAGTACAAATTCCTGAAACATAGAAGATGTCAGTGATATTGTAAGTTATTAAATATAAAAACGTACAATTTTAGAATCTGTCCAAGTTCAAATTATGGTTTTCTTACGTCATCTTTTTTTTTTCTTTTTAGAGTATCTTTATCTATGGGAAAATCAATAATTTTAGAATAGGTGTGGGAGATGGATAGTACTTCTGGATGCTAGGATTCTAAATAAGGTAAAGCTAATAGGCCTACTCCTTTTCATGATAGATAGGTCTGTTAAATTTCCCAATATATGTGGTAAGCTATGTTTGTTAGAGTGAGATGTGTCCCTGTATTTCCATAAATTATTGACCTGCATCCTAGGTTGCGTTACCTTAGGATGCATTCATGTATTTTCATAATGGATTTATCGCGCCTGAGGCCAGGTTAGGTAAAGGAAGTCCAGAGAGGCAGGGTGAAGCATCCTCTGCCGGATGTGACGTGATCCCTCAAATCAGGATAGGTGAAGATGCATCCTAAACTTATGAAAAATCACCCCCCCAAAAAAAAAAAAAAAAAAAAAAATAAATAAATAAATAAAAAACAAAAAAAAACTGCAAGTGAAATATACCTGTGGAAAATTAATTAAGAATTATTACCATATACAATCCGTTCTGTGATTTACTAAGTATACACCATAATATAGTAGGGATGTCTTTTTCAGGAGATATTTCAAGGAATTTTGTGTTAGCAACGTTCTACTTAAAGCTCAATTTTTGATTATACTTCGACAGTTTCTTTACAATTTTGTGCCTTTGAAAAATGTCGACTTGGGTAGGCAATTGCTTATTGATTCCTTCAGCAAGATTTATCGTCATCACTTTTTGAGTAATAATTGTCGTTTAAATGTCGCCTGTATGTCATTTCTTCAATTGATTGTTTTCGAAGTCAGTGAGACTCCGGGCTTAAACAATAATGGATATTAAGCTTCCAGGGCTCACTGTCAGTAGATGGAATGAATATATGTATATATATATATATATAATATATAATATATATATTATATATATATATATAATGTATGTAATTATCAACAGGGAATTCCACCGAAAATGAAAGTCAGAAATCCGAGAGCTTTCGTCTTTACTCAGACATTGTCAATGTCTGAGTAAAGACGAAAGCGCTTGATTTCTGACTATCATTTTCCTGTGGAATTCGCTTCTTTATGAAGTCACGTTCATGTACTGTGATTTTTTAAGCATATATATATATATATATATATATATATATATATATATATACACACACACACATACACACACACACAAAGTAACATACAAAAGACTTCTTTTACTCCCTTCGAGATGTAAATCAGTGCTAGAAGAAATAATTAAATTGACTTGTTCGCTCTGCCTAACTGAAACGAATTCATTCATTGACTCGCTGTCAGCCGAATAATCATACGGACTTTCTCAAACTTCCAATTGAGAGGAGGAAACGTTGTTGCTTTTCCATCTGGGCTCGCGAAGAGGTTCCCTAATTACATTTCGAGGTGGAATGTCTCTTCGGGGATACACATTTTCAATCTCTGTTTTCTCTTCGCAAATATTTTAGCCCATATTTAGCAGGGTCTCTCTCTCTCTCTCTCTCTCTCTCTCTCTCTCTCTCTCTCTATCTCTCTCTCTCTCTCTCTCTCTCTCTCTCTCCCCCGATATTTTTCATATATACTAATCTCTTTCTTCTTTGGAAAAATGGTGTACCTTTATGATATCCACATCAAATGTCTGTTTCCTTCAAATTATATTAGTGGAGTCTTTGAGTCTAAGAATTTTCCATTTTAGTTTTAATTTTTCTAGATGATGGCTCTGCACCTAGTATTTACATTTTTTTGCATGAAAAATCCGGTTTTAGATTTTTCGGGGAATGTTTGTTTTATATTTGTCAGAAAGTTGTCTGTGAGATAAAGCTATCATTTTTGAATGGGATTAGCAGTAGGATTAGAACTCATTATTAAGGTTGATAAATGCAAAATGTCTTTTAAAGAAATCCTTACAAACAGATGAACAATGAGTATTGATCATCGGAGAAGCTGTGAATTGTTCACCTTGAGTGTGAAGTTCACTAGAAGGTTTCGTTCATCTCAGGCGGTTTTTGTGGACAATAATATTTCGTAGGAATATCTACTATTGAACTGTTTCTCTCCTCTCAGTATTTTGTGGAACATTTTCTGTGTAAGGATCATTAGCGATAAATTTCACATTCCACTGGCATTTATTTATCGAATTTTTTTCCGGTATTTAGTTTATCAATAGTTTTTAATTAAACAACAGCCGAAAGTTATTACTCATATGCCGACAGAGTAAAAAAGCATGTTTGGAGGTTTTATATTGCTAAAGGTGAAATGATTTTGGAAATTTGTGAAGCTACTTTTTATAAAATACCTGTTTACGATATTACGCCATGTATTTTTCTTTATCCATTTCTTATCCATTATTGTAATATTTTGATCACAGTTGTATTCCCTTTACACAATATATAAGATTAATATATATATAACTATATGTATATATATATATATATATATATATATATATATATATAAAAAATATATATATATATCATTACATACATATACATACATACATACGATACATACTACATACATACATACATATCAAGGGCAGAAGGAAATGCTCACAAGCACTTGACGGCGTTTGGCGGTATACACTGCATTATGAAGGTTGAAGCGACACGATGTATTTTCATTTTATAAAAGATTGTCACGTCATAAAATTCCCACCTCAAAAAAAAAATCACTCGCGCACAAACAACTGAAAATATAATATTGTTATTGCAATTTTATATATTGTCACTGTAGCCTTGACAATGCAATGGGTATTGAGAAACGCCGTGGGCCACAGGAAATTATGTCAAGAGATCTTGAGCCTTTCTTCCTGCACTTGATATCCTTATATTGTGCTTGTGCTTCTGCCTTCATCGTCGTAATATACATGTATGTATATATATATATATATATATAGATATATATATATATATAATATATATATATATATATATATATGTATATATATGTATATATAATATATGTATATATTTATATATATATTATATATATATATATATGTGTGTGTGTGTGTGTGTATATATATATATATATATATATATATATATATATATATATATATATAGTGCATGCACAAATAGATAGACAGATAGAGAAAGAGAGCTAGATATAGTACAAAAATATGAAGGCCAATTAGTGTGATGCAGGACCTACTCTTTAGAGGAGACCTTGTGACTGAGTATAGGATGTCCGTGAAGACATGAAAAGAACCTTGATAGCGATGTTTGTCCCGTGACCGGCCTTTATCTTGGTAGTTAAAAATGTTATTAATCGAATGATTGTGGGCTATATTCACAAAACTACTTCGTTAGATGGATCAACAAGTGAAATTCTGCTCAGAGGAGAATGGCACATTAATATAACTTTTTTCCTTTTAGAAAATAGCTTTAAAATCAATGGAGATCTTTTACTGAGAAGTAAAATCTCTCTTTGTTGATGAATTACTTTCCATGATTATATTTGAGCACTGTCATGAATATTTTAGCATGGCAAAATATAATTTTAAATAAAGAGATTTTCTTTCTGTTTCTTCTATTTACAAAGAAAATCAGATGTCATTAATTTATTTCCTTATATTATAATGTAGTACTTGATACCAAATTTATTTCTGTGTTTATTGCATTCCCATCATTCCTCCAGTTTAGGAGTATTACATCTTCATTCCATTTAAATTCATGCCACTGTGAATGATGTCGAAGATTTAGTAAAAAAATTTTTTGTTTGTTTGTTTAAGTTGGTATAATTAGTATATAATTATCACAGCCTGCATTTCTGTGGCTGTGAGATGTAGTTTTTGTGTAACGATGATAACCGAAACTAAAAAAAAATTATAATAATTTTAACAATTACATTAATTTATTTCCTTATATTATGATGTAGTACTTGATACCAAATTTATTTCTGTGTTTATTGTATTCCCATCATTCCTCCAGTTTAGGAGTATTACGTCTTCATTCCATTTAAATTCATGCCAGTGTGAATGATGTCACCAGGAGGATTTGCTCATTACTAAAGATGATGTAGAAGATTTAGTAAAAAAAAATTTTTGTTTGTTTGTTTAAGTTGGTATGATTTAGCATATAATTCTCACAGTCTGCATTTCTGTGGCTGTGAGATGTAGTTTTTGGGTAACGATGATAACCGAAACTAGAAAAAAATTATAATAATTTTACCAATTACATGAGTTATGAACAACTTTCTGTTTTTCGGGATATTCCTTTCCCCCTTTGTCTTTTTTCTTTATTTTTTCGAAAAACTTTCGCTTGATTGCCGGAATCTTGAAAGTGCAAATCGTGTTGAGGAAATCATTGCCGAACTTTTATGAAAGCCATATTATCTTGCTAGTTCCGTATCGCTTCATGTGTTGTAGTTTCATGAGCCTTGGTGACCAATGACGTTTATGAATTGAAGTATTATTATTTCTGAGTTCAAAATGGTAGGTTAATGAAATTGAGTTTACTCTGATGCCTTTCCTGTGCATTGTTTGAAAGTTATCAATATATATATATATATATATAATATATTAATATATATACTAATATATATATTATATATTAATAATATATATATAATACATTGGTACAATGGATATTCTTACTGGAATCATATATTAAAAATGAGATTGTATCATTAGATGACCCTTCGCTACGCATTAGTGTCATGGGTATCAAAACGTCTGGAGAGTTTCCATTATTAAAATTTCAGCGCCTGCCTGTATTTCTTTCATACGTGCTCTCCCCCGTAAACAAATATAAGATTCAAGACATTAGAGGCAAAAAGGAAGGAAAGTACTGTTCTGATTTCTGATTAGAAGCGTAAACAGTATTATATTGTAAATTCGTCCAAGGTAATAGTGTCGACGTCCATACCTCATTAATCCCACCACGACTTGACGAATTTTCTTCCTGCCGGTGGCCCGCTTACGGGTTACTGGTTCCCTATCTCTTCCTATAAATTGGAGATTTACTTTCTCCAGGTTTTTACTACAACTGTCACGTCCACACCATCTCTTAACAAGATAAGTCCCTCCTTAGCTCCACGTCGTCTCTTCTTCAAACCATTTTCTTTTTTATTCTATAGAGGCTGTCTCTTTCTTTCTTCACCTTGGAGGCTCTTAGGCCCAATTTTCATTTATTTGCTGACGCGGGAAAAAAAAAATACTATTCACAGTAGTAACAGCCCTGAGGGTTTAGCAATGGCTCCAGCGCCTTGACCATAAAGGAGTATGCATTCACAGTTACGGAGAATTCTGGTCAAAGGAGTATGCATTCACAGTTACGGAGATTCTGAGTTGGAAGTTTGAATTTTCAAACTCCTTCTCAGTAGAACTCTTTGAAGTTCACCAATGTGTCTTTCTGAGGAAGCTGTGCACACCGTCGCTCGGACTTACAGATTTACACGTCAGAAACTCTCTAACACTTCAAAGTTTGTCTATTCAAGTGCATGTTGGGTGTGGATGTTTTATGTGAGGCAGAATCTGCCCTAGTGATTGGTTTAATATACTACTCGATGATTAGGCTCCTAGCTAAAGTGTGTTAAAATGTGTATTCAGTGAAATACTCTTTTGTAGTACGTTAAATAATTATTTTGGTTGTTATTAGACTATCGTAGGAACAAGTATTTCTTCAAAAAGTAATCATATATCATGCATCTGAAATGGGGGGACCTCGGCGAGGTACCTCACATAACCGAAATAAAGCCATTTATAAGATCTCTCTCTCTCTCTCTCTCTCTCTCTCTCTCTCTCTCTCTCTCTCTCTCTCTCTCTTTGTATTAATTATGCAGTTATTACATTATTTTTAGAAGACAATATCAAATGCCCTTTTGGAGACCCAATGTTGAGAGAGAGAGAGAGAGAGAGAGAGAGAGAGAGAGAGAGAGAGAGAGAGAGAGAGAGAGTCGTCTGCAGCTTGATCAGCTACTCTTTCCTTTCTGAAAGTTGGGCTTCGTAGGTTTTCCTCCAAAACTCTTGAGCTCCAGACCTCGAGGGCCAGCTCAAGATGTCCTGGACATGTCCCAAGGACCACTTCTTACTTTTCCCAGCTTTATTTTCCTCTTTCTCTTTCTTTATACGCATATTCACTGAGGGCTTAGGCGCTTAATGTACCTAAGATACTATCTTTCTTCGTTTTTTATTCCGATAAAAATTGCCCCTTTCTTTAAAGTTATAATTCCTCATAACTTTTATATTTGACAAAATAATGTAATTTTATATTTGACAAAACAATGTAATTTAGTATAGTATTTTAGTGATAAGTATTCTGATATGGATTCTGATCTAAAATATATTTAGTGGATGTTCTTGTTAGTAGCTGCCAATTTCTGGGGTATACATTACAAAAATCAGAAATGGGAGCACTTACGGTAATATGGTGTATTTCCAGGTTATGATTGTGATTTTGAGTAAAGTATCCTTAAGGTTTAACTACATCTACAGATATTATATACAACGTTTATTAGATACTCAGTCTGTCTAAAACAGCAATGAAGTTATTATTTGTGATTATTTTGTTTTCGTTTAATCTGATCATTAGTAGCGTTTTCCACTTTAAATGGAAATAATTCCAAATATCTCCCCACTTATCGTGGTTTGCCTAGTTTGTCCAAATTGAGTTTCTCTCTCTCCCGAAATCCTCTACCCATGTATTACTTGGGGTTTCTGCATCACACATGATGTTACTGAATAAATTTATGTTTTGTCTTGGGATTTTGAATATCAGAATTTCAAGTAGGCTTTAGGAGCACTTTTTGAATCTGGGCCTGGGAAAATCGAGTTCACTCTTCTCGTGTCATATGGGTAAGTGAAGTTGATAACGTTGTGGAATTTAGGTGTAAAAGATTGCGACTTTAGTAAAACCATTTTTTATTCTGTCGAAGGACACTATTCGTGGAAAGTCTTCTTTTTTAGCGTATATGGATAGGTTGTCATCATATATCTCTTTCCCCGTTGGAATGGTCTCTCAGTGGATCTTTAAGGCTGAGGTTACTATCCGCTTACCCTTCTTCTTGACCCCTGCTGATACTGGCCCCTATTTAAGGCTGGGTGGACTTGTAAGGGATTCGCTTGAAGCGAACTTGATTCCAGTAGCCTTAAGCCTGACCGGTGAACCACTCAGCTATGACACCCACTGACCCATCCCAAGGTAACACCGACTGTAACACCGTGTTTCAGTAGCATGTATCTGACTTGAGCTCATGGCCATCAAGTAGAAGTTGCCATCGAATTCGCGGAGATATATATGCGTGTCTCCATAAATATTATTATTATATTAGTATTTATATATATATATTATATATATATATATATATATATATATACATATCATATATATAATATATATATATATATATACATATATATATATATATACATATATATATATATATATATACTATCTTTCTATCTATCTATATATCATATATCTATAATATATATCTATCTATATCTATATATATATATCTATTATATATATATATATATATATATTATATATATATATCATATATCATCTATACTATCTACTATATCTATCTATATATATATTATATATATAATTATATATAAATATTTATAAATATATATTATTATCCTATATATATATATATATATTATATATATATATATTTATATATATATATGCTTTCTATCTATTTATCCTACCTATCCTATCATTCTATCTATTAGATATATATATATATATATGTATAGAACTAATATATATATATATATATATATATATATATATATATATATATATTACACACTTACATACATACATACATACGTACTACATATGCCTAATTCCAGATTTCAGGTTGTATTGAAACCTGTGACATATCATGCCGTTAAATTTACTCTCTTTCTTTCTTTCTTTCTTTCTTTCTTTCTTTTTTTTAATAAAGGGACAGCCGAACAAAATGGAGAAAAGAATGACACCGTTATGGCCTTACGTTGCATCGAGATGTTTTCATTCTCCAGATAAAATTTAAGAAATCTTGAACAGGTACCGGTGGGTCGTCAGGGGTGGTGGGGGACAACTGAAAAACAGCGAGTTCAAAGGCAGAGGCCGTAATGATGGAATCCATTATGTCACTTTAGAAGTTCAAAACCGTTTGAGCGCTCAGCATCAGAGAGAAATTTCAAAGTGGAGCTTAAAGTTTTAGTTGTTTCAAGTTCTTTGGTCTTGGTGTTATCTGGACCTTTGATCTATTTAATGAAGCAAATCTGGTTTTATTGTCACAGGGGAAAAAGTGGATGCCGAATAAGAGTGAGGAATTTTGTTGTGTATGTTTTGAATACGTTATTCTCACCTTTGATTCAGAAAATAAGGGGAAAAATTGCCCACGAATTATGACTCTGTCACATTTAATGCATTATTTTACCGGAGCTCGGCTTTTTGGTGAATCTTTGCCTTTTTTCGTTTTCCAGTCGTCTTCCTTAGCCTTCATAAATAAAATTTTATTTCCTTGCAAGCTCTCAACAAATTAAGGATTGTATTTTGATTAGGTAGAGGGGTTTATTTTGTAAACACCAGGTTATTTTTTCGTGATGTAATTTCTGCGAATATACTTATTTCGCAATAGGAAATGGAATTTTGAAAGATAAAAGAACTGAATTGTGGAATTAGCTGTCTTAAGTGTTGATTGTGGCATTCATTCCATCGAGTCAGATATTTTTTATGGTATTTTTAAATGTGCTCAACCGGATCGAATTAACAAATGAGTAATTGTAGTCAGTGTGAATAAATGTCAGTGTACGATAGCCCAAAGCGGTGCTCAGTAACCCGGTAAAAAGCATATTGATCAGTGCGAACATGCCTTTCTATGTGATATGTAGCCTATTCCGTTCTGTATGCCATCAAATAACATTTAATTACTGCTTTATTTGAAATGTTATGTAAGAATTCTGTAGTTCTAAACAATACTTTGATGGACCCCTGTAGTTCTGGCAAATGTGACAGATCATTTTATTTAATCTATTATATTGTGCACAGATATACATGAACATCCTCAGATGTCCTGGGTGGTTTTTCTTAGTTTCATATATCTGATAATTTGTGTAGTACTTACAATAATTGAGAGATTGTCTTTATTTATATAAACGATAACACGCAGGGGTATTGCTATGAAGAAATTGTTTCGTTTCCTGGAAACGAGAATGAAAATATAATCAGTTGCGAGAGATAATACTTAAACTTTCGTGTTCTATGTTCCAATTACGTAATATGCTATTTGGCAATTACATTGAATAGGTAATAATCTCTACCCTGAATACTCCAAGTACTCCAAGAAATTAGTATGAATGGAAATACTCTTTGTTTGCCGATGATGGTGGGAATTTAGCATGGGACAGCTCGGGTTCCAAACAAAAATGATTCGTGAAGAAATTCAGATGTAAAGGTGCTGATTCTGAGAAAAGGAATTATTTGTATATTCATTTCGTAGTTTCATTAAGGTAAACTTTAATGAATGTATTTTTCTTATGCGCCGCTCATTACACCCGTAGTTCAGGTTGGCATACTGTAATTTGTGTTGTTGCTAGATTAGGTTGGCCTTATGCCAACACGTCTAATGCTTTTACAAACAACCCTTAATTAATATAAAGTAAAAATATGGAATTACCGATGTCACAGGCAAACGAGTATCACCTTTTGTGATTCGATTCTCGCTTTAGAAAGTTTGTCAGTGCATCAGAACTTCGTCTCGTAATTTAGATGAGGGAGTTTTGTGTTGTTCTGTTAACCTGCACTCATATCATTTTCCATCCAGTGATTTCAGTCTCAGTACATTTTTGCCAGCAGTGAAGTGTTTTTTTTTTTATTTTTTTATTTATTTATTTTTTTTTCGTATCCATGCTACCAATATGACCGTGACAGGACTGCGTCAAAAGTAGATACTCAGATGCCAAGTAATCGGGAAATTAGCTGTGATGGAAGCATCGCTTTCTTTTGTGAATGTAATGGCAATAAATTGGGTTTTGCGCAGCACTCATGTTTTTCAGTTCGAGTTGCACGTCCTAGTTCTCGAGGTGCTGGTAGTATTTAGTGGTATCCTGTAGATATGGTTTTTTAGTAGTATAACATAAAATTTTCTTTTTATTGATGGCCGTAATTAAAGTGAGATACCAAGAACTGAAAACATCCAGACAGCAGGGATATTTATGTATATTAATGATGGAATAAAAGAGCTTCTGATAAACTACCTAGATTTACCATTTGAATAAATTCGAACAGGTCCAGAATCAATCATGTTCGTTATCATGGTTGTAATTTCGTAAAATTTAAAAGGTATTGCAAGTTTCATCTCAGTATACTAATTAGGAAACACGAATTACGATGGAAGATATGCATATACTAAAGGTATATCGATCATCTTTCCATCCTTAAAGAACTTGAGAAGAATTAGAATTATCCTACAAATACGATAATTTTACTCTGTCCAGAAGAGGTGTGTATGAAATAGCAGATTTACTTGATCCAAAGAGGATTTTAACTTGGTCCACCAAAGATCAGGTCGAGTCATTACTTGTAGCGTGCTATTTTTCATCAGGAAATTTCTGGGAGTTTTTGGGTCGTTATCTGGGACTAATATATCTAGGGGTCATGAACTTTATAATAATTTTTTCTTGGATGAAATAAGGTAGTTTCTGGTAGTGGCAGTCTGTTTATATATATATATATATATATATATATATATATATATATATATTATATATATATATGGAAGGGGACTTAGTATTAATTCAAATCTCTCGTTAGCCATTAAATCTAGTTTTGTAATTCACCAGTCGTCACGAGACATTAGCAAAAAAATTTTTTTTTTTTTTTTTTATTTCTTGTATTCAGAAGATGAAACCTATTCGTATGGAACTTAAAATTCAAGCTTCCTAAGAATATGTTGGTTTCAATCTCCCGCCGCAGACCCCCACACTGCGGCAGTAACTGTTCATGTTACAGAGCCAGTGATTTTTCTTCGCGGGCCAAATTGAAATATAGTTAATAACGGAGATGTATTATATCAAGTACAATGGCACAGTGGCCTGAAGTGTCAGTAAACTCACAAGTACTAGCATTAACTAATGCTAAAACACTTATTAAAAACATATGTAGAATATCTCCAGAGAGTGGAACAGGCTCTTGTATCACCTAAAGGCAATCAGAAGATTAAGGGAAAGTCTAGAAATGATATTTTCTGGTCAGCGTTCCCAGAGACTATCGTTTTGGGCTCTGATGGACCCAGATATACCAAAAGATACTTAGATGGCAGTTATCAAGAGGGCATTCAGTTTGCTGCTGGGGATATGATCGCGTTGAGTGCCCTAGGTTAGATTATAATAGAAAAGCTAATATTAGTTTCATCATGGTACCTTAACGCCCGCAATCCATGACGACAAATTTGTAGCGAACATCATGTGTTCTCCCATTATTTTGTCAGGAGTCATTACATAATACTATTGACATTTCCGTTTTTGTAATGCAATGTTTGACTTAACTGTAGTGTACGAGGAGTACCATATTTGCTCCTCTTTGTTCCCTCTTGGTCTTTGGGTAATAGCCACTCGGGCTGGACACAGAGGAAAGCTTGATTATAATCTGACGATTATGAGCGTGGAAGTACCTTTTCCCAGGGAATTATGATTATTCAAGAGATGGAAATCATCGGTACTTTCAGAACATTTCAATTCAGTGAAATACTGTAAGACAAATTAATGCAAACTGAAAGCACTTGCGTATTTAAGTTTTAAATCTACATAAAATCCTTGAGAGTTTTCTTTTCGTTGCTAGTTACAAACACATATGTTTGAATTATTAATTACATTAGTCTCGATCCTTTTTTTTACATTTTGATATAGCTTTGTGGGTTATGGATTGGATTTTATTGTAGGTTCCTAAGTGAACCTTGGCCATGGGCTTTTTACCAACGAAGTAAAGAATTCGATGCATTTTCTCCTGTTCCGGAACCGTATATTACATGCACTTATTATACTGCTACTTTTTAACACGAACCACAGACCTGTCACAATAACCATTTCTTTCCAGTTAACAAAATTTTGTTTTCTTTTTCATTTAGGGTTTTTTTGTTTCACTGGAAAAGGTTGATTGGAATCATGTCAGCAGTAGACTCATGTTCATCTTTTTTAATCGGGTGTATTATTTCACTGTTGGAGGTTGCTTTTAATTCACCGGCAGGCAGTTGTTCTTTGGAATTTATGACGAAAATGTGCCCTTGTTTAATGCATACAAATAAGGATTGCAGCTGTTCTGTGGTATATTTTTGATATTCATACATGTGGCCTATTACTGATGCCAAATGCTTTTGACATGGTACCGGAATTTCCCAAAATGATATGGCATGGAAAACGTTTTCCGACCTCGTAAATATTTTCGAATATGAGATTTCAAATTAATTAAAGGATTTTCCCTCAGCTTTACGTGAGTTAATATAGAATTTTTGGGAGAGCTTTAAATACATAAAAATGTTTAATGTTATTTTCTGAGTTTAAAACCACCGTATTTATAAGGCACTAAAGAGTTTTACCTCTTTATCCATTAGCAGATTATCTAGGGACTAAGTTTATGATGGAAAGGGCTTGAGCATTTTTTAAATTATATTTTTGGTAATTCTTTTTAACAAAAGTTAATTGATTTTACACGGCGTTCGTTCATGTGGTGATATTTTTCTTATAATTGAAAAAATTTTATATTTTTTTATTTGGTGTCTTTTTATTGAACGTAATTAAGTTTTGTGATGTGATGTGGCGATAGGCGAAGGATGAACGACCCTTTGGCGTAGTTATATCAAGATGAAATACGCATTGCGCAAAATAGTTCTTTCTTTAGTTAGCACAATGGAATAATTGGTTTCTTGTATGAAATGACTGCTGACAAAACGACCTGGTGTGATTTCGAACAATGCTTTGTAATTACACATTTTCGGTATTTCCTAAATCTGAAAATCTGTTAGGAAATATATCCCGCCTTCAAGCACGCATTGAACGAATGCTGAAGAATGTCTCTGAGATCGATATTTTATGGACTTCATAATTCACAATGTTGAATTCTATTACAATATTCTTTGAATGAGTTGTTCTCTTTTTCTGACATTTGTTAATGTTAACTTGAATCATTAGAGATTAGGATACCATTTCCTTCAAATCTTCTTGATCTCACTGACAATCAACCATTGTAGTTCTCAAAACTTCTTTGAGATGTAACATTAGGGGTCTGTCTTCCTGGAGTTTTATGAGGTTGATAAGACATGGCTTGAACCGAAATCCATTTGCTCATGACTGTTGCGAGCAGAGTTGCTGGCCTCTCTGGCGATGCTCGTCTTCTGTTATTGGTGGCTGATCCATAGTTCGAGTTCGGAACAGATCGACGTTACGGTGTTTGCGGTAGTTTTATGACTCTCTCAGATGGAGTCAGGGAGCGATCTCAACGACGTCATTGCCGTCTCGTAGGACTCTTAGGTTGCGAATAACGATCAGCTCTTATGTCGTTAGTGTCGGCAGTGTTCAGCATCGGTGGAATTCAAGGCGCATTCGAGTACGAAAGCATCGGCACGCAAGAGGGAATTCTACCCTTAATGCGCTTCTTGTTGTTCATTGCAGCGGCATAGTGGGTTGCATATTCATACAAGGCACCGGAAGGGGTTAGGGTATTTTTATAAAAAAAGAATAAATATGTATACATTTAAACCGAACGTATAGTTTATGACAAATTCTTTTTATTTTTTATTTTTCTATTTTCCGAGGAAACTCTTCATGTTAAAGAAAGACAGAAAGGCTCCTAAAATGGTAGAATTTATACTTGTAAGGTTTTCATTGCGGAAAATTGTTTGTAGCACGAATAATTTTAGTTCCCTAACGCTTGAATATGTAATGAGAATTAGTATGCGAGTATTTTAAACAGGACTTCATAGAAAGAGCTCAGCTTCAGTTACGATGGCATTAGGAGGGAATTTTAACTTTCTTGGCTACAGGCACTACCCTTTCTATGTCTCTGATCAGTGAATAAAATTAACTTACGTTGTGTGTGTGTGTGTCTATATATATATATATATATATATATATATATATATATATATATATATATATATATATATATATACTATATACATCATACATATATCATACATACTACATACATACATACATACATACATACTACATACATACATACATACATACATACACACATATATATATATATATATATATATATATATATATATATATATATACGTATATATATATATACATACACACACACACACACACACACTGCTGACAGAGAGCACATTTGTAATTGTGAACGTTCTTTGTTGGTGATCTGACACTTTAAGTTGGAATATGAATTCTATTATTTTTATTAGGCAGGTGTTATGTTCTGTAAATAATATATACTATCTGTACACACCTACATACATGCATACATGTACAAACAAACGCACGTGTGTGTGTGTGTGTGTGTGTGTGATTGTGGAGCGCGCACATGCATATCAAGAAAGAAGGAATGAAAATGGCTAAACAAACTTTCCCAACGTAACAATCATTTTTGCATTTGCAAGTATTCATTGTAAGTAATCTTTGCTTGGTAAATATGTATTATAAAATTCCCGGATTTAAAGAGAGAGATATTCACTGATTTCCTTCTTTATAGCCAGAGGAAACTGGCTTCTCCTTTGTTTTTTGTATGCAACTATTTTAAACAGGACTTCTTAGAAAGAGCTCAACTTCATTTATGATAGCATTAGGAGGGACTTATTAACTTTCTTGTTTCGTTTCTCGTTCCAGTTTAAATGCCACCCTTTCCAGTTTCCTTTTCCCTCTTTCGTAAGAGGGAGAAACTGGTATCAAAGTCTGAAGTGATAGTTTTCGAGGACTTCAGCTGAAGGGCCTCTGGTGCTGGTGGCCCCCCCCCCCCCACTCCCCCCCAGCAACCTTCTTAATTTGTTCTGAACTTCGAAGGGAAGTAAAGTTGCCTCGTCGATATTTACTTGTGACAGAACTTGTGTCTTGGCTGACTAAAGGCTAAAGAGTTTCGGACTGGCACAAGTCCCTAATGTTCTTTGCATTCACTTTTAAGGCTTTAGTTTTTAGAGAAAGTTTTAAAGGAACCAGACTGTTTGATTGGGTTCTCGAGACGAGAGAAGGACAGCACAATACACTCTTCTTCAATTTCCTTTCGTAGATGACTTATCGAAGTAGTGGGACTGTGTTTTGATCTTGGGCAAACTTTAACAGAGTATCTACTTATAACATTAGGATTGGCAGAAAAATAATGAGAAATATCAGATTATTTTGCCGGAGAAAAATGTAACACAAATGTGTTTTTGACTGAACTGTACTTAATTAGAACAGTACTGACAAATCTTGACAGTTGAAATTTAATAAGCATTATTTTCCATTTTAGTTTCCATGGAAATGCACTAACTGTAAATTTCTAAAACTCATTGCCCTGAAAATCCTGCCTACTCTAATCCATAATTATCCCTAGAAATGTAACTGTATTACATATCAAAATGTAAATTTGTCTCTACAGCTGAAGTACTATGCGATAATCATGCATTTATCATATTTATACGTAGCCTAGACATATTTGTTGATATGGTTTAAACTTCCTTTTGAAAGAAATAAAAAGAAATGAAAACGTATAAGAGAAAATGACAGAGATGTGGTAATAAAACAAACGTAGATTTAATTGCAGTTAATAATAATGCTCTCTCTCTCTCTCTCCTCTCTCTCTCTCTCTCTCTCTCTCTCTCTCTCTCTCTCTCTGTGCACTTCAAAAGGGTTATTTTTGAATATTGATGGGTTCGCTTTAATGTTACTGAAATCATCGTCATTTAAGAACTGATAAAAGAGCATACCCACTAGCTTCCCATATGTCGTTCTAACAAAACCAACACTTGAACATAATAGGCATAATGCTAACAAAACTCTGTGGTAAGTCAGGGAAGCGGTCCTTGTGGTGCTGATATTGGAAGTGTTGTATCCAACAACTTCAGTTTGTGTAAAGATCGTATCTTTCAAGATCCAGTTGGGGAATGTCTTGCCGCTAAATAGTAATTAGCACACTTCATGTTTGAATAACGTAATTAAAACCTGAATCAGGAAAAAAAAACATTAATATTGGGTGCTACTTTGGCTTGTCATATACGCGTCACCTCCGAGGTGCTAGTACTAGACGTGGCTGAAGCCCAATGGGACGCCCTGTTTAGTACTAGCCCCTCGGGGATCAGAGTATTTATAAACACCCATTTCTATATCGTGTGGTGGACAAATTATATTAATAAACGATATCTTTGATCCCCGAGGGTCTTGTACTAAACACGGCGTCCCATTGAGCTTCCACCCTGTTTAGTACAAGCAACTCGGAGGTGACGTGTTGATAAGGCAAAGTAGCACCAAATATTGTACAGTCAAGTTAATGTTGCCATTTCATCGGGATTTACACTTAAAAGCAAATTGTTCGTAACACAATATCATCGGAGTGGCTTACGCGTCATTGTGAAATTATCTTCCTTATGAAATAGATTTAACTCAACTACTTACTTGTTGAAAGGTTTATACAATCCTAAGTTTATTATGTGGAAAGTTCACATTTTTTTCATAAATAATTTTTTTATGACTGGCTATTATTACATGTCCTGTTATTCTCACACACACGTGAGTTTGTTGTGGATATCAGATCACTGTGAAAGTCAAACTTTCATCTTAATATTTTGGAAATCACACCTTTATGTTTTACTTTCCACCTCTTTCTTGAAAAAAGATTTAGTACTATGGGTAAACATCAGGAATTTTCAGTCAACTGAATAAAATTTTACTGGGAGGGAAACCATCCTCTGTTTCTTCCATCCATTGTTTTTTATTGGTTATAACCTTCAAAAACTTGATTGCAAAGCATTAACAGGTCCAAAGCCTTATTCTTCGGAGTATGCTGGTGCAAATTTGATTTATTTATGGACTGCTGTTGTTTCGAACTGTATGTTTGGACATCCTGTTGTTAAACAAATGAAAACATACTAGGATGACATCGAGAGAAAACGCGAATCGGTAAGGACAAATAATGCTCTTGGGTATCCAGCTCTGAAATTACAAGCTTCTCCATAAGAAAAATATAAAATAATGCAATAGATGCTATTTGTTATGCTGTATAAATATGGACAAGCCACAGAATGAATTGCAATATATCACATGCTCTCCATATACATTGAAAAGTTAGATGTTTCAGGTTGACATAAGGAAATGGACAAATTTTAAATTCCGCATTACGTACGAAAGCCGTACATGGTTAACAAAACATTATCAAAGACCTTATTTAGGACTAATGTTGTTTAACACTCTGAAACTGGCTATAACTTACTCAAACTAATTTTCTTTAATCGGATCTGTGAAGTCACGCATATTGATTAAACGAGTTCGTAATTTTTTAACGATGTATCAAGAGTAGTGTCCTAGATGACTACAGTTTAGTGTCCTATTTCCCATTTTTTGATTCATGTGGGTATCTCTCTCATTCTCTGTTTACTGTTATGTGTGTGTATATGTATATATATATAATAATTATAATATATATATATATATATATATATATATATAAATATATATATATATATATATATATATATATCTATATCTCTATATTCTCTATATCTATAATATATATCTCTATATCTATATCTATATCTATATCTATTATCTATATCTAATATATATATATATATATATATATATATATATATATATATATATATATATATATATTACCCCTATCAAAACTACACAAGTGGCAACTCTTACCTTTCAGTAGCTGGCCGCCTCTCTGCAAGCAATATCAAACTAGGCTAATGAATTCACGCAAATACAAAAATATGCTATTTATTTCCCAAACTAGATGAACATAAAATGGAACAAAGTGACTAAAAAAGGTCATGACCCACAAAAAGAACTGTAAATTATCATTCTACTTTCCTGAATTAGTCTAAGTAATCACCCCAAACTCTCAAATTGTCAACCACTACATTTCGATAGTCAAGTCTTTAGATAATCCTGTCTCTAGAATAATGACATGGGACACATCTGAAACAAAGACATACCCATTATATTTCCCACTACACAATTAATTAATGTTAAATAAATGTATACACTTCATACTTCTCTCTTTTCAAAGGCAACTGTTCCTAATTCATTTAAATATGCCATATCTCTTCGATGGGTTTGTACCAACACCTGGTGTCTGGTGTCCTCCGAACCGCCTTTTGCCTTGCCTCCGGAGAGTGTGACTTTCTCACTAAGAATCAGGCGATGAAACCCATCATTTTACGCACAAACACACGTAATCACCAGACACACCTTAAAAGTCCCCATAGCAACTGCCCTCACAAATGCGCACACTACACTTCCTTCTTCTAGAAAGGCTATCACTAGGTTCTTTCTGTCTCCAAGCCAAGAAAGCTGACACACCATGATTCACTGCATTTACTTTCTTCTTTAATATATATATATATATATATATATAATATATATATATATATATATGTGTGTGTGTGTGTGTGTGTGTGTGTGTGTGTGTGTGTATATATATATATATATTTATATATGTATATATTATTATTTACATATGTTATATATATATATATATGTAGATGATATAGATATAGATATAGATATAGATATAGATATAGATATAGATATAGATATAGATATAGAGAGAGAGAGAGAGAGAGAGAGAGAGAGAGACGCATGGGGGCAGGATAATTCCTCATTATTTCAAAGTACTTTATTCAGGGGACATTTCAAGACTTATCAGTCCCATTTTCAAAGCTATAGAGTAAAAGAACATTAAAAACAAACTCAGGTTAAAAACAAAACGGGTCCGGTTCGGCTTCAACAGAATCTCACGAGAATTATAAAGGTGTTGATATAGACTTAATATTCAGTTGGGAAACAATCTGTTTAATGACAATTGATTTTAATATTGCTAGTTGGTGGTCATTTGGAGCTCTGCATATAATTTTAAAGTCTTTGTAGCTGATATCTTAATTGCATGAGGTAGTCTTATACCCGTTGTATAACTCACGCCTCGATGGGTCTAATCTCACCTTTAGCAACCTACGGGTGGAGCCAATATACTTCCCCAGGTTACATCTGGGCAATAAAACAATCAAATGACTCCCGAGGCTATCAAAACGAATAGAGATCTAAATTTCAATGGGTCACAAGGTATTAATTTCAATTCAATAGCTGGCAGAAATTAGCTCATCATCTGCTGTAAGTCTCGATAGAAGTTTTAGCATAAATTAGTGGAATACTTGTTTACAAAGGTATTTTAGGTACCGTTGGTATTTGAAGTTTTGAATGGTAAATATTATTTAGGAATTTGTAAAGATGTTTGTAAAAAAAAAGTTTAGATGGAAAACAATGATTAATAAAGTACTGGTGGAGGTATAGAATTTCATTATGAAAACTGTTTCAATCAGATGTTAAGTTAAAAGCCTTGTCCAGACCAGTAAAAGTGTTCTCTCTATAAACGGTGGTATTAAAATTCTCATGGTGAATTTAAGCTCTTGAGGAAAGCATTAGACGAAAAAATACATGCTATCTTGATTTCGATGAATTTGTAAGCAAAGTATAATTACTGGTAAAAATTCATAAATAGCAACCTGTAATGCAAAGGACACGTTTATATTTATGATAGTCTTCTTGCTATTTTGAAATAATACCGCTTTATCTCATTTACTTCGACATTCCTTTAGACGTTCCACATGTCAAAAGTTCTTTTATAAGATTCTTTTAGCTAAGGTTAATGCCAATACATTTCTCCAAACCTTGCATGTTTCGAAGTATTCTAATTCATTGAGAAGCTCTTAGGTAACAAAAAGTCCAGACAGTATATTATCTTTCAAAGATGGCATGGCATCTTGAGATGCTGAGACCTCTTAGCCGCCTTTCATCAGCTTTGCAATCTCAGCAGATAATGTTCTTATTGATTCTCTTTGAAGTTTGATTGAGGTTGTTACCCTTTCCCCTTGTAACCCCCTAAGGCGATTCCTTTGCTATAGGGGACACATCATTTCACTTTCGTTGAGCCTGGTTATCATCCTGAGATATATGTAAAGATAAATAGCCTTACTAGGACTTGATTATTTTTATAAATGTTTTTATTATAATTCATGCTATTATCATCTTGATGGTCAAATCGCAAAATTATGTCAAGAATGAATAACCTTCCTTATTTATTTCTAAGCTCCGTTGGTCTTTGCTTTTACGAAGAAATGTCAAGTTAACTAACAGAGAGCGTCCAATCAGCTTATAAATCCAATATCAAACACTTTCGAGCACTTTATTTTTTTATATCGACAAGGAACGGTTAGATGTCAGGATAAAGCCGAAAATTCGTACAAGTTACCAGGAAACGTAATGATAGTTTATACTTTCTGTGTGAATCCAAATCGGTGGCAATTTGGCTTCGCCTTCATTAGACTGTAACAAACTCCGAAGAAGGTACAGTCTAAAATTTTAAAAACGTATCACTTCCAAATGTCGTTCTCGGGTTACCAGCCACAAACCGCACAATTTCCTTGAAAACTTGACACTTTATTTATTTATTTATTGTTAAATATCTTTTAACACAATTAAAAGAAAAATAACAGAATGTAGTAAAAGTATGGAGGTAGGCATTGTTCGTGGGCTGCTGACGCAAGGAAAATCCTGATGATACTGTAACGATGACATAAATAGAAATACAGTAATCTATCTTAGTTTAGAGTTAAACCTTTTGTCAATATTTATTTCAGTAACATCCACTGAAATCTGTAACTTGTATTGTTACAATTAATTTCTGTATTTTACCTATTTTCCAAGCTTATATGCCAGTATGAATGAGAATGAAAGCTTCACACGTTTGAAATTAGATTACATTTAGATGCGATTCCTTTTTTTCATTCGAGATCTTTCGATAAGAAAGTGTTTTTATGTTTTGTGTTTGGCACTTTTCTTGATGTTCTTTCTGAAACTCGACACTCCAGGTGATGTTTTGTTTTGGAAGGAAAAAATCCACAATATATTTCGGCAGATGATGTGATTAAATGAAACTCCCTCTGGTTGCAGCAGATGGCTTCTTAAAGAAGAACCTCTCTGTTGTTACAAGAAATACGAAACATACTAGGAAACGGAGGGCGAAAATCCATTCATACCAATCTTTTATACCTGAAGAAAAATATAAAAAAGATGTGGTAATATGCTTTCCCCGATTCCTTGATCCAAAGCTCTTATTGTATCGGAAAGACTTCGCCTCTCTTTTTTTTTTTTTTTTCTTTCCTTCGTTCTTCCTCCTCTTCTTTTTCCTTTCCTCTCCCAACAGTTGCTGAATAAGCAGCAAATTGCTGCCGGCAGAACTTATTGCGTGTAAAATTAGTTTTGAAATGTCCCTTTTTTCGGTGCTGGCAACGATATTAGCTGCTTCGAATTCTCTTTTTTCTGGAAGTTTACGAAAATGTTTTGCATTTGCGTTCCCTTGCCTCTTGAGGAATCTTTTAGGTGAAGGTTGTCGTAACGTGTGAATTTATGTTTATGTTTCAGTACTTTTTGCACGCTAACATTTTCATGTTGTGTGTACTATATATATATATATATATATATATATATATATATATATATATATATATATATATATATATATATCACACTTTTCTTTTGTGTTTTGATATCAGTTAACTACATTTTTTCCTTTTTCCGGCAACTGGTATCGTATTTTAACCATTATATTTTTTTATCTGTTGTCTCACGGGGCAAAATTATTTTATGAATTTTAGATTTTAGTGTTCAAGGTAGGACCATGGACTTTCTTTGTAGTTTTTTTGACTGCAGACTTGTTAGTATGATTATTTATTGCCATAAAAGAAGTTATAATAATCCAGTTTAATTTAAAATAATTCATTTTTTAATAGTTTTCAAGGCATTTGATTTCTCTCTCTCTCTCTCTCTCTCTCTCTCTCTCTCTGAGAATTGACAAGTTATGGGTTAAAGTCAGCTGAACCTACTGCATTTGTTAAATATACTTGAGGAAAAAAAAGTAAAAAATCTATTTTTATAAAATATGAAAACTTGCGGAGTGTAAATTTTTTCACGAGGGCAAAAAACTATGCCCTAAAGCTGTCGTTTTTTCAGACTTTGATATGGTGCATTGCTTTAAACAGTCTTCCTATCCGAGGTTGATTCTGAATTGCATTTTTAGTTAGGCTATGGTATAGAGCGAGCATTATTTGAAATTCAGGTGAACTAGGATATCCATATCCCAGATTCATCAGGGAAAATAAACATGAGCCACAAAGAAACCCAAGAATAATTTTCCCTCAAAAAACAAATGAACAGTACCATAAAGTTGAAATGGTAATATGATATCGTAAGTGTATATGAAGGAAAGACTAGGTAGAAGATTTGTTATGCAATGATGGAAAACAGAGAAATATTATAAAATGATGCCCCTGATGAAGTAATTTTTTGCCCGAGATTGTGTTTCATTTCAAAATCCTAATACTCGAGTACAATATTTTTAACTTCTCTACTAAAAGGGATAAAAAAGAATTTATTAAGAATTTCTTTCATATGTCAACCGCGAGACGGCTGGAGAATTTCAGCTGTAAGGTATTTCCTTTATTGAAAAAGTCTCTCTCTCTCTCTCTCTCTCTCTCTCTCTCTCTCTCTCTCTCTCTCTCTCTCTCTCTCTCTCTCTCTCATTTTTTTAATATTTCAAAGGTATAGGAGTATGATATATTATATTTTGAATTTATCTTTCCGTTGCCCGAGTAGTTGTTTTATGAGAAAAGGCAGCGATGTCATCCTTGAAGTAGGAAGAGGAGAGGTTTTGGAGCCAAGGGAACAGTAGCGTTGCTGATTGATTGAATAAAGTGGCTCTGTCTTATTGAGGAGGGAGACAAAGGAAGTTAAATCATAAATATAAGAATCATATTCCAAACAGGGGTGAAAAGAACCATGAAACTGCCCATGAATTAGTAAAGGGAAGTGAACAGAGAGGAATTTAATCTTTGTTTTGTTTCCAGCCTAAGTTTGAAGCAATATGAACGCCCAAATTATGAACCCCAACTTTATATTAGATGTGAGAATTTGATATAAGTACATTAGACTGGAAGCAGAGGGAAATAGTTAGTCGTCTGGATAGTATTGAACATAACGGTATAGGATTTCCATTTTGTTATTCTCTAAAGATAAAGGCTGACTGATAAAGAATGAGGGAATTGAAATGGGTGCAATAGGCAGAGAAAGGCTGAGAGGGAAAGACTGAAAATAGTTGAAAGAATGCGGTGTTGAAAAAGTGAACTGTAATACTATATAGGCCAAATGCTTTGCTGGTATTCTAGAGTGTGTGAAAGAGGACTGAATAGAGGAATCAAGACTATTCACATTCTAAAAGAAGAATTAATTGAGGCATGAGAGGAAAAAGCTTTGTCCTTTTCCTAGGATATAAAAAATAAAACCTTACATCAATCAGAAGAAATGTTGAGTTTATAGTCGTTGATTTTCATTAGCATAGGGCAAGATTTTTGTTTGACAATAGATAATATAAGGCTATGTATTTGCTTAGCTGCTAAAATTACATATATGCGTACTGTTATGTAAGTAGGGACATCTATTTATATCTAATTATATAACTGTACATACAAATGTAATGTTGTAGTACCTATTCGTGAGCGTCGAATCAAACACTTATAAGAACTCAAGTTCATTAATGATATCCCTTGCTGGCATATTTCTAGCTTATTCTGGAGGAGGGTCTATTTTAGTCTCTAAATCCGGGGTAATCTGTGTTACATTTTAAAATGCAGAGTAAAGTAACGAAATATTATGGTATTTAGGTAAATGTGTTAAAATGTACATTAGACAGTACTTGATGCAGATTAATGTTGTAGAACTAAATTGACAATTAAGCAAAAAGTAAAATCATATGAAATCCACATTTATTTTAAAATTTAGAGCGAGATACCTAAATGCTAACGGCAGAGTAAAATTTGATAAGTTTATTTCTGAAATTCCTGCCAAAGTCACATGGAATAGGATATAAACATTACAAAGCTAATTTTTCTTGTTAAAACATTTTTTGAATTCTAAGAAGCCGGCCTCTTCTTGATCAGAGATGATGAAAAGACATTTCGCACCAATAATGATGATATCAACGCTTACATGAACACATTTTTATGCGATAAGGGAGCAGGAGCGAAATGCCTGTGTACATTTCTTTCACCTAGGATCATTTGAGATATGAGGCCAGTTGTAAGTGTTGTTGTTTAGCCAGCAGATTTGCATGGGTTTAAAAATAAAGTGAAGTCCTCATGATCTTGAAGAAATTCAAAAGCTGACCTTAGGAAACTAATGTTTTAGGAAACAGCTATTGTTTCCTGACTTATTTGCAGAACTAAAACTTTCTTATATATATATTCAATTAAAATCATTAGGATAAGCTGAAGGATGATATGACATTTTTGTCATATTTTTAGCATGCCTATCTTGACGATATTTTTTCAAACGCTCAAATAATTCTTCCTGTATTTAAGATAGTGATTGCACAACATAATTTCTTGTAAACTTTGGGGCTTACATAACGAAATTTTGATGTCCCCTTTTTTTCCATTGAGGAGTGTTGCGTTTTTTTGGGCTCATTTAGCCACCTTTTAATGTTCCCCAAAAACTGTTCAGAATTTTGAAGACAGGATTAAACGTCTCTTTTTTGAAAGAGGAAACTCATTAGTTTAACGTCATTTGCTAAAATTTTAATGGTGAAATTACATTACACTGGATGTCCAACTAAGACATCTGTATTACACCATTCTTCTTCGAAATTGTTTTTATAATTGTTCCCAGCACCAATTATGTATGATGAATAATTTCATCTATTACCGTTAATGATGCTATTATGTCGGTTATGCATAAAAATGTGTTCATTTTCATTCAGTGGGTAAGTTACTTTTAAAAGATGATCTCTCTCACCGCAAATGTTCTCAATACGGAGAGGTTTAATTGGTCATATTTTCGGAGAATTCTTGGATCCAAAGCGTTATTGTTCCCCATTGAGACTCCTAAATCCACTGCTATTGTATTTCCGAAGCATTTGTTAGACTTAAAGTGGACTTGAATGCTACGTATTCCCTGTCTTGGAAATATCATTTACGCCGGTATATTGGTTTAGGTGAGATATTGTAATTTCCTTGGAGGCAATGCAAGCGCTTCCAATCACGCTCGTGCACAACAGCGCCTTTGCGGTTAAGATGATTGTGTTTTCCGGTACTGCGATAAAATGAGAGTGGAAACCTTTCTTGCCTTTCACTTACTGGGATGCCTCAATAGCGGGTTTGTGCCGTCAGTGCCCTTCACGCGGTGCATTGTAGGCATTACTTCAGGTTTTTTGCAGATCCCTTCGGCCCCTAGCTGGAATCCCTTTCATTCTTATTACTATGCCTCCATTCATATTTTCCTTCTTCCATTTTGCTCTCCACACTCTCCTCACAGTTGTTTCATAATGCAACTGAGAGTATTTCCTCATGTTACGCCTTTCAAAACTTTCTATACTCAATTTCCCTTTCAGCGCTGAATGACTTCTTTGGTCCCAGCGCTTGGCCTTTGGCCTAATTTCTATATTACTATCGTCCTCCTTTACTGGGATGCCTGCATACACGAATTTTTTTTAAATGCTATGTATCTTAAATGTACGTTGTTTCTTTTGAATGCGTTCTCATGCTTTCTTGTATAAAATGGAGATGGATGGAGAGAGGATGTTTCCTCAGTGCAGTTATAACTCGTCAAACTAGTTCTTGAGGCAAGTCTTTAACAGTGAAAATGGAATAGTGAATGATGAAAATCCCATAGAGAGTTTGTAATGGAATTTATCAAAGACACTAGCTGTTTTACATTATCAGGTTGTAAGTCTGCTGTCTTTGGGCAGTGCATATCTGTATTCAGTAATAATAGGATTTCTTTCTTCTTGCCAGGAGCTTGAATCTTGATAAAACAAAAAAAAATTTGTTGTTGCATGTAGTAGTACCGGTGTTTGAAGTCACTCGTCGTTTTCTATTGTTTATTGAAAATTTAATTGAAGCTGTAAATGGATGAAATTCACATGGTAAAATCTGCATTAACTGAAAATATCTGTGGTACCATCTTGGATTTGGAATGTTCATCTATAAGTCAGTGGTACACTTTGACTGTGCACCACCTTTTTCGTAGCAATCAAGCGACCGTTTCACGTATGACTGACCAACATCTGACGACATTTTTGGAGTCACTGATGCACTTGCTGTTCTGATGTACTCTTCAAGCGTTGGTAGATCCCGAGGCCTTGTTCCATAGACTTTAGACTTGATGTAACACCACAAGAAAAAATTGCGTGGTGTGAGATCAAGTGAACAGGGAGCCCATTCCACGGAACTGATATGTTCTTCAGGCGTTGGTAGATCGCGTGGAAAGGGCTCCCTGTTCTTCACCTGATCTCACACCATGTGATTTTTCCTTGTCGATTTGCATGAAGTTGAAAGTCTATGAACAAGACCTCAGATCAACCAACGCTTGAAGGACGCGTCATGTGCATCAGGGACTCCCGAAATGTTGTCAGATGCTGATCAGTCATACGTGAACCGGTGGCTTGATTGCTACGAAAAAGGTAGTGCACAATCAAGGTGTACCACTGATTTATGGATGAACATTCCAAATTAAAGATGGTACCAAAGATATTCTCAACTAGGATATATTTTACCATGCGAATTTCATTCACTTTGTTTCAATTAAATTTTCAATAAACAATACAAAACCATCAGTGACTTTTGAAACACCAAACATATGCATGCACGATATTGCATCATATAGTTGTGATTTGCAAACGTAAACATACATATATATTTATATCATAAATACTAGAGTTTTTTTTCTTACAATGGAAAGGATCTTGAAGTCAGTCAGTGCTCCCAGGGTTAATCCCGTTCTGGATTGTATGAAAGTCTTTAAATAGCCAAGAAAAAAGGAGAAAAAATGAAGTACTAAGCCTGGGACGTTTGCCTGGATAGAAAGCTCGAGCTTTATATACCTAGTAATACAAAGTTAAGGGCAGTATAATAGGACTGGGAAGGAACAGTTATAGTTGTTCGGTTAACTGGAAAGTTAGGTCTATGGTTGGTATAGGCGAAATATTACAAATATATAGGGGTCTCAGAGTTGTGTGGATAAAGTTTTGATGGTAAGGAAGAAAAAGTAATAAAGGATATATGTTTTTTTGTGAGAGTCTTAGGGTATGCCTGGCTGGGTTTGAGGAATATAAAAGGGAGGTTGTGCAGAGAGAGAGAGAGAGAGAGAGAGAGAGAGAGAGAGAGAGAGAGAGAGAGAGAGAGAGAGAATTTTAGTTACAGAGTTCCTAGAGTAACTGAAAATAAAGTTTGTGGAAAAATGTCAACATTTTTTAAAGTATACAATTTTCAAGGAAGGATATTCACAGGTATCTTAGAGGGAGAAAATGAATGTGTATGATGAAGAAAGAGGGATGAATACTTCAGAACTATAGAGTGTAACAAGTTAAAACAAGAGAATGTAGGTGCAATAAAAGTTATAAGCGGCAAATAGAGAGTGTCTGTCTATTGTGAATGTTATTCTGAGTCGATGAAGTGATTAGTCTGAAGTTTTGCTGAATGTGAAGGCCAGAAGAGACATAACCAAATGGTACAAGTTTGAGAATGCGTTTGGAGTGGCTACTGATTTCGTAAGGATGGGGTTTAAGTATGATGCTGTGTTGCAGTGGCGAAAATGGGTTTGAGTAGGTGAACAGGATGTATAAAAACATGTCTGGTTAAGGAAATACTATGAAGTAACTGGCAAGAAGTGACAATGACTGAGACTGTAAGAATAATTGATGGCTTAAGGATATTGATGTTCATATCGTACACATTCTTGTCAGCCACTAAATCACATTGTCATCACTGCAGATATCTAGCAGTCACGTATTCTGCACAGAGATATAAACAGAGCGATGGCAGCCCATTAGCCTCTGTGCAATGGAAAGGATGTCCTTTATTGCTAGTTCGAGAGAAGTCTAATGATCCTCTCAAGAGAAGTGGTTTAACAAATGCCTATACATCCATTAGAGAGGCTACCTTATGATAAAGATAAAATAATTTTAGGTTTTAAGTATGAGTGGAATTATTTACTGTACTGGAATCATTCAAGCCAACTACGCAAGAAGAATAGCGTGTGAGGAACCCCTCCAGATAAAACCACAATACCTTTTACATTTTACTTGTATTCATGTAATATGAACTGCCCAGGTTATACATCCTTTCATAGGTATAACCAAACTTGAAGTGTCGGGGGTGTGTTGCAGTTAAATTCCTTCCACATGTCAGTCAGATGAATTATTATGTAACTTATTTAATTATTTAAAGTATAAATTGTTTTAATGGAAAAAAATATCCTGACGGTTCGATGTATATATCTAAAGGCAGCGAATGCGAAAGTTCTGACAAAAACAAGTTTCGCTTCCACAATTTCAAGGTTATCTTCCACATATTTTAGATTCGGCATATTAACATGTCTCCTGTTTGTATGCACTCACAAGAAAAAAGGAGCGTCTTCATTTTGTGGAGAGGGAATCGCTGAAACTTCACTTTGAGGCTTTCAGTGAAATAACCTCCCATACATTTGTTTTCCGCGCTCCATGTATTAGGTGCTGTAAAAATGAGCTTATCATAGACATAAGAGTTAAATCATTTAGATTCCATTTATTTTCTCACTGCAACTGAAGACTCTCTCTCTCTCTCTCTCTCTCTCTCTCTCTCTCTCTCTCTCTCTCTCACACACACACACACACACACACAAACACACACACACACACACACACGCTCAGTTTCGTACTCGTATAAACCCATTCTTGTTCCCCTTCTGCTTGTCAATTTGTATTTCAAGAGTCCTTTTGTCTCCCTTCTTCCATTCCCTGTTCCTTTTCATTAGTTCTTCTATGGCATCTGAAGCATGGAATTTGCTCTGTGGTTTCTCCTGGCTATTTCGATGCCTCCTCTATTTCCTTTTATGTTGACGGTCTTCCCTTGGTCTCTCCCGGCTTTTCAGTTTTCCTTCATCTCTTTCTGTTTGTTGTTTCTGGATTTCGAATGTGGTTTCAAGGGACCTCATTTCCATTGCTTTTCTGCAATGTTTTTTTTCTATCATAAAAAAGCTAAAAGATATTATTTGTACATATTTCTTTCAATGTAATGGAACGGGAAAGATAAAGCGTCGTTCACATAATTTTTTGATGAATTTATAAATCATACACATTAGATAGGTCTTAAACCTTTTCAAATTTATTAAATTTGCACCAGTTAGGTTAAGATTTCAGACACTGTTTTCTTTATGGTCAATCGTTCTTTAGAACGGAGTTCCAACAATCCAAATGTTAGGGCTTTTACACAGGGAGTTTTACATAGTAGACCGTGGAGGATGCCATCCTTTATAGAATACCTGTAAAGTTCGAATGGGAAGAACCTCAAGTCAGAAAACCATTCATCCAGCGCCTTACAACTTTCGTTTCTTAAGATTTGTCTTTATTATTTTAAGCTTTCGAAGATGATGGTATAATACTTTTTTTTTGAGGAAGGTTGGCCATATTGATTGACTGTTAGCAGAATTACGTGAAAAAGGCTGATTTTGAAAAGACCGTATGGGAACATGTTGTTACCGATGAAAATTTCGTGAACATTATCCATGAAGACAGGTCCGAGTTTTGAATGATATCCAAGAAATTTAATAGCATCTCTTCAGAGAGAGATATATAATTACTCTCTGACGAGTTGCATGTAAACTTTTCTTCAGTGGTTTTAGTAAAACATTAACGGGTATAATTATGCTTTCTTGTGAGCCCCAGCAGATTACCGATTTTTGGTGCGTATCAAGATTTGATGATCAGCCGCCACCTTACTCGAACAGTATTTTTAATCAGTAAGAAGCCATAAAACTAATTTCAGAGCAGAAGATTTTGTAATCAAACGCAAGATCGTCAGTAATGAGAACTATACATTAACTGAATTGAGTTGATTCATAATACTATATTAAGAAAAAAATTCCGTTTTTGAGCTTTTAACCACCGCTTAATAACCATATCCTTTACTTTGTCAAAATGCAAGTTTCATGAGTATTTTAACTCTCTCTCTCTCTCTCTCTCTCTCTCTCTCTCTCTCTCTCTCTCTCTCTCTCTCTCTCAGGCCTACCACTCATATACCTTGTCCTTTATTATTGCTGTGAACTGCATGTATGCGCACACAAGCAAGTAGCATGTATTTTTGTGTTTCATGTACATATTAAGTTTGCCAGTAATCCTGACAAGCTATAATATAAACTTACTAATATTAATCCTTCGGATGTACGTGACTGTGTATTAGTGTTGTTGTTCTTACAAAAGGTAATATAATATATATATATATATATATATATATATATATATATATATATATATACACACACACATATACATATATATATATATTAATATATATAATATATATATATATATATATATATATATATATATATATATATATATATATGTGTGTGTGTGTGTGTGTGTGTGTGTGTGTAAAAATGCATATTACAGCTGTATAAGCTTCAATACACATCCTCCTGATAATAACACTGTGCAACAATAAGACGCCTCCGGGTCACTTTCATAAAAAAATATATTGCTATTGGCATACTTGATATCATATATATATATATATATATATATATATATATATATATTATATATATATATATATATCAAGTATGCCATTGGCAATATATTTTTTTCCTCTTCTTAATACTGATTATGAAAGTGACCCGGAGGCGTCTTATTGTTGTTCAGTGTTATTATAGGGAGGATGTGTATTGAAGCTTAAACAGCTGTAAGGCCTCCCATTGTTTTCCCCTCATCTTTTGTTGGTTTTCTCTACACCGTGGTCACGTCCTATTTCTATGGGGGGATGATGATGGCAGCGGCGGCTACATGTTTCCGAGGACCTACATTTTTATTTTATTTATAGCAAGATTTTCTATTTTATTTTTTCGAAATGAACTATTCTACATTTGTGCTTTATTGTTGCGGGGATTGTATGCAGTCTGCACACTTTTTAGATGCTCCCCTGGAATTCCTGTAAATATTCAGTGAAGTCTTTTTAGTTAGTCCCCGTTCCTGTTTGTGTGATATTGAGCTGCAAAGTTCAAAGTGATCCTTGTCAAAATAGATGGTACCGCGCACAAGGATCAAAGCACCTCTAGTCTTTGTAGAGTTTAGATCATCTCTATTTTAAAACTTTTCTTAATTTTTATTTCTTTACACCAGGCATTTCTGGGGCTTTGCGTTCGTTTTAGGTCGGCCAACTTCAAAATTATTATATCAAATGCCTGAGCGTTTCTTGTGTTCATTTTTAAGTTTTCATTCATTTGTACTATACACTTTAGTATCTTCGAATTCAGGAGTGACTAATCTCTTGCGGTTGGTAGAATGTTTCTCCGCAGTCCTAAAAGAAAAAATAAATAAATAAAAAGATAAACAGCAATTCCCTTTAATCGTAAAAAAATATATAGCCGTAGAAATTCTTGTGTATTTAAATTTAAGGGCGTTATGCTTTTTTCTTGTCTCTAAATTGAATAGTTTATGAAAATGCAATGCATATCGGCATACCTCCATCTTATGAAGGAAGGAAAAAGCTTCTTCATTCATTTCTCATTCGGATGAAAAGGCTTGGTGTAATTATCGTTTCCAGATGTTTCGGGAAATTGAAATGTTAATATGTTAGTTTGATAATTATATATATATATATATATATATATATATATATATATATATATATATATATATATATATATATATCTGGCAAAAGTGAGGAGTAGACTTTCTACTCCTATTCGAATCAAAAGGCTTGATGCGATTGTTGTCTCCAGATGCTTGGGGGGAAATAGAGAAGTAAATATGTAAGTGTGAAAATAAAATAAGTAGACTATTTGTCTGTTCTGTGCAGTGGTACAATTACTAGGACTTCATTAAAACTGGATGGTAACTAGCAGAGTCGCTATTCAAAAAAGTAACATGCTTTCAAGGACAACCAGTCCTCATTATCAAGTGTCCTTGAAATGACCGAAGGTGTAGGCCAGCTGTATTTATGTGAGTGTGCTGGTTTCTTGATCTTTTTATTGCCCTGCTTCTCTTGTTTGGCTCCGCCTTTGTGACCTTGACCGTTCTCTGCCCACGGCATGTTGTTCCAGGTGTTCGTGTCTTGTTTGTGTGCGTTTCTTTTCTATTGTGGAGTATATGATTTTCCTTGATATGCTGTCTTCGAATCCATTCCTGGTGTTGCCTGCCTTTACGGCAAGACTGACTGTAGAGAATGTTTTTATAACATCCACTAACAACCACCGTTCATTCACCGGGGCATCTCAGGTGAGCGCCCTACTGGTCGAGCAAAGTCGTTTGACTTTGCCTTTCTGTCCTCTTAAGGGTTAAAGCATCATTCTGGAAAAAAATATCTTTGGCCGGCAGGTCACAAAGAGGAGTTTAGGTTGACGCTAGCGGATACTCAAGAAGGAGAGCGGACTGGATATGGTAATATATATATATATATATAGATATATATATATATATATATATATATATATATATATATATGTGTGTGTGTGTGTGTGTGTGTGTGTGTGTGTGTGTGTGTGTGTGTTTGATATATATATATATATGTGTGTGTGTGTGTGTGAGAGAGAGAGAGAGAGAGAGAGAGAGAATATATTATATTCATAAAATGAAAATGGAAATATGTTGGGCATTTCATCCAAAGCACGTGAAACTTTAAAAAGAAAAACTATGCCCCCACTTTCTGACAATCCTCTTCTCCGTGCCTCTATTTTTATCGTGTTTCTCCCAAGAAAGTGTGTAAATTTCCAAAGAGCACTCCACGACTTCTTTCGCTCTCGAACTGTGAATTTCCACTTTCATCGCCTGGGAAGAGTACACACACTAAAAGATTTGCGACGCTTCGCTGGAATCGGTCTGAATAGGCGGCAATAGAGTCTAGTGTTGACTTATTCCCCAACAGATGGCGATGATGTTGCCTTGGGGAGGTTGTGCTCTTTTCAGCTTCCAGATTCTCTCTCTCTCTCTCTCTCTCTCTCTCTCTCTCTCTCTCTCTCTCTCTCTCTCTCTCTCTCTCTCTTCATGTTGTCCAATGTGGTTTTTGCACCATTTTTGGGGGGCAAATGCATCCTCACGAATCATTTGAGATTAGAGTATGTAAGTATACAAATTATACTATTTTTCGTGTGAGTATCTTCGTTCAAAGACCGAGATGCAGTTTTATAGTGCAAGTAACTGAAACGCTTTTGACGATGCTTCGGTATGGAACGTTCAGTTCTTATGAAACCAGCAATAATGATTCTGCTAATTTCTTTCTCATTTGTTTTTATTACTTTTTATTCAATAAAAGATGTTTGTCGTTTTGAAATTACACTTTAATTCCACCCTCCCCCCTTTTTTTTACTACATAATCTGAAGAACTGACATACACAGGTTACTTCCAGTTATCTTCATACCGACGGAGTTTTTTTCAGAATCTCGTCGTCGATTTCTGGTAAAATATGCTGAAGGCTATAACTACGGAGGCTCTTTTCCTCTCTCATTTTAACCGGGGATTTGTGGGGGGTGGGGGGGCCATTATTTCGGCAAGTAGACGGAGTCGCCATGGGATTCCCACTAGGGGTCCTTTTTGCAAATGTGTACATGTCTACCGTCGAACAAAGAACCTTCCGAGAACATGAAAAACCTAAGATTTATGGGCGGTAAATGGATGACATATTCTTCACAATAAAAAACACCGACGATGCCAGAAAACCTTGACATGTTCGTAAAGCTACAAGGACAGTTTGAAACGACCGTACATACAAAGTAACGAACGCTGGCCGTTGCCAGAGCGCCCAGCGAAAGCCAAGTAACATACTTAGGCATAAGTCGCTGAGGCTCCTCCCAACACGAACCTCCAGCCGTTAATCAGCGTAGAGCATTTAGACGCTCCCACACTCAAATTTAACATTATACACATTTACGTATAACCAGACATTTGTTTTTTTGGAACTTTACAAACGCCATAGAATGATTCTATATCTGCAGTATCTGTTTTTGTATTTCTGTATTTACTTTTAGATTTCTGCATTTGCAAACCAAATTTTAAATGCACATTTATATAATAACTAGCACATGGTATTATATATTGAATGTTTCTTTAACCACATGTTTAAATTTTAACTTTTGTTGCAACACATGTTCTTTGTGGCCAAAACAACTCCCTGTGATTAAGCTGTAAATTCCATAACCAACCAGTACCCAGACCACAAGGTCATTCTCCTCACACGATGATATGAATAGGTCGAAAGGCCAGATTGTAAGTCAGTAGTCCTTGATTGATAATGGCATTAAGGCAAAACAGCTGTCGAGACAAAAATCAATAAATGGAAGAAAGTAAGTCTGCGTATTTTTCACCAGAAACTGACGAACAATAATTCGTCGGTATGAAGACATCTGCAAATTGATACTACTAAAATAATAGCGTTTAACGATAATTGTATGAGAAAAACTATGCCCCCAAAGGTTGTATGTATATATACGTATATATGTTGTATGTATTTATGCATGTATGTATTTGTGTGTCTTTTGTTGTAGGGTAATTTAAATTTTTCTATTTGTCTGTGGAAGAAAAGCGTCGTTATGACTGAATTATAATTATAACGTTCGTTATTTATTTTTTGAAAAATCGCTATCTAATCTAGATCGTGAAAAAGTAAATAAAAAGAGACAAAAAGGCGACTGAATTGGAAGTGGGCAGGAAAAACTGAAATGTCCATTTGTTTTGTATTCAAAGCATTCTATTGTTTTAGGGCTTTAGAGTTATGGCTCTGCGCTCTTCGCCCAATAGAGATAAATATTCGGTCAACGACAATATCTTTTTTTCCCTACCAAACAGCTGTTTCGTTTCCCCTTTGAAAGTTAGACTCCAGAAGGTGAGAGCTTTCCATTTTCCTGCATTGAATTTACAATGGGTGAAGTTGCAAGCCTGATGCTCTTGCAACCTTTCTACTCAATTGCAAGACTCTCCCAACTCCCTCATAAACTTACTGGGAGTTTGTTTTCTTAGCCCTGGGAAATCTTCAACTTAATGGTATTGACTGAATTTTTGGAATCTGTAATACTTTTTATAGCATCCCTCTAAAGCTGTACTAACTTCTCATCTTTCTTTTCACTTAGTTTCATGAAAGTAAATTTTCTTCTCTCTGTGTAGTATTACCAAATTAAACATTTATGATGCTTTTAGCCGACTGGAGGCGTTCAGTCTATTTTCGGCTATTATGAAATGGAAAAATTTTCCAACATTCTCGGAGGTGTAAAGTGCCAGCTGCAGTGCAATGTTCATTTCTCTTACCCCCAAAAAATATATATAAAAAATAACAATGACATCGGTTATGCAACTGGAACTAATATTTATTTTGGCAAATGACAACAGTAAAATTTATTTGTTTCGTGATGCTTATATACATCATACATACACACATCATACCACACCACACACACACACACACACACACACACACATATATATATATATATATATCTATATATATAATATATATATATATATATAATATATATATATAATATAATATATATAAATAATAATATATAATAAAATCCGAATGGATCTTGTTTGTTCGCCCCTGGGAGGGGACGGGGTAGGTAGGGGACCAGTAGGGTAGGGGAGACATCCACCCTCCCCCAGCAAACCTGTTTGTCCACCCCAGATGGGGGCGGGGTAGGTAGTGGGTCGGGAGGGTATGGGAGACATGACGGGCAAACAAAAAGAAGCTCGTGTGTATGTCATGAGAGAGATTTATCATTGCTCTTAGTAAATGAAATTGAAATCGAGGAAAACTTTAAGAGAATGAGAGGCCGTCTTTGTTTCTCTTAATTGTTCAACTTTTCCGGTTATTTTTTCGTTTCTTCGACAACGGGGCAGGTGGGTACTGGTGATGCCTTAGTCTCAGGCTGCTGCAATGAGAAATAAAGACAGCGGGGAAGAGAGGAAGTTTCGTAGACCTTGGTACTTAAAATTAGTGGAATTTGAATTGTAAATGAAGGTATACTAATTTATCCAAAATATATTAACTTTTTACTAGAATTCAGACAAAGCGTGTTCTTGTTTAGATTATGCATTGACATAGATGGGAAACAAAGACAAACAATGCCTTTTGGCATATGGAAGTATAAAAACCAAGCATATCATGAAAAAGTTAGAAGTTATTTATGGATAATCGCATGCACAAACCGGCAAAAGAACTCCATTTACAGATTGATATAGAATATACAACTGATTAAAATTCTGTCTCCGCATGTATTGTTGTCAACAATAAACGCAATTCAATGTGTCGCTCATTGTGTTAATGTATTGCACGTGCCTGCATATCGTGCTCTGTGCATTAACGAGAATAATTATTCCTGTGTTTTCCCGTTCCATATATTTTTCTTCTAAGGACAGGTAAAGTTAATTTAGACAAATCTGTCGGTGTCTTATGCCATATGCCATAAGAAGTCGTTAAAACTGGAAGAAAATAAAATAATAATCATTAAATTTTGTCTGAATGTCGTAATGGATATAGGAATGAAAGCGCCTGTGAATATCGTAGTGGGTATAGAAATGAAGCAATGGCTTTTCTCTTTCATATCTCGTATGTATGAATTAGTAAGCATATGAACCTGATCTGTTGTGGTGATTATTATATAGCGCCTTTGAATCTTCAACAAGGAAACCTTTGCAAAGTGTGATGCCAAGATATTATAAGATTAGACGGTTATATTGCAATACTTGAAACGACTGTGTTTATCATTAATAGTAATGTTTTAGTAATTGATGTAGCCAGCAAAAGACACTTACGAAGCGTATTCTCGCGTGTTTTACATTACACTGTATACAATGATTAAATTATTACTTTTTTAAATCAGTACTCTTCAGAGTAGTCCGTTTTCTTTCAGTGCCATTAATTAAGAAAAATAGATTTACTCGAAGTGCAGGTATGTAAGTTACTTGAATGTAAAAGATGACCTTAATCGAGATGAATGTGATTACATTTAGTGATATAGGTTGTCTCATGGTCACACGCAATTGGGCATAAGGTTAACATTTAGTACTATACCCAAGATACCGTTGATCATTTATTAAAAAAAAACCTTGGAATTTCTTGATTAGATAATAGTTGTTAAACAGGGCAAGTTATGACCATAAGCTGAAATTTATAAGAGACTAGAGCGTTCTAAAATGCTGGGAATGTACCATAAAACACTTGAAATGGAAGTGTAATTGTTAAAAGATTCCAGCCATCATATTATGTTAAATTTAAGAAAAAACAAGTTAGCTATAAATTTCTGTGAAATAGCCTTCATTTATGTGTTTAGATTTTCGTTGTATCCCGAAAAAAACTAAGTGACTTCTTCATCATTGTCAATAAAGACGGCCTTGTGAATCATTTACTTCAGATACTAAGACATCTGTAATCTTGTCCTAATTCCAGATTATTTAACAGGGTACTCTCTCTCTCTCTCTCTCTCTCTCTCTCTCTCTCTCTCTCTCTCTCTCTCTCTCTCTCAGATTGGGTTAGACTTTATATTGGCAAGAAAGTTTTGTAATAGCTTTTCGACGTCTCCTGTTCTCCTGAGTCGTTCTTTTACAGCTCTCTACTCTCTAGTGTGTATGTGTGTGCGCGTGTATATATATTTATATATATATATATATATATATATATATATATAATATAATATATATATATATATATATACTATATATATGGTATAATATATATATATATATATAGAATTTAATAATAATATATATATGTATAATGTATAATATATATATTATATATATATATATATATATATAAATATATATATATATATATATATATATATATATATATATATGTGTGTGTGTGTGGTGTGTGTGTGTGTGTTTATGTATGGTTGTGTGTGTATGCATCTGCTTGCATATTCCTGTTTGTTTCTGTATCTAGACGTAAGGGTGCCTTGCATTTTTACCGTATATTTTACAAATTTACTTGTCTGTGTTATTGGGATGGGATGTTCCAAATTTATTCGCTTCTCCTTATCTATATTTTTCTGCACGAATTTGATTATGATTTCGGTTTTCCCCAACGTCTGTTCTTTACCAAATATTAGCAAAGCAATAATGGCAACACTAAAGTTAATATCAAGAGACACAACCGGTTTGGAATAATCGGAAACGCATTAGCGTGTCCCTTCCCCAATGTTTAAGTATGGCAATAACAGTAAATTTTCCCCCAGGCCTCATTATAAATTCTGCCACGTAATGAATTTTCTGGAGCTATAATCAGTTATGCCGAAGATGATATTTGCTCTGCCAAAGGACATGAGAAGGAGATATATACCCTAATCGACGATTATTGCGAAACGAAACAAAACAAAACAAAATTCCCTTTTCATGACTTATGGGAATTATTGGTTTATGTGAATATACGAAAGTTGAAAGTTCGTCAGTTTATCAAAATATATCATGGAAATTAAAATGGAATTGCGGCTTGTTATTCTAATTACCCACAGAGCCCATTATCTGAAAGCCCTCGTTATAATATACCAGTGATGATTAAAAAAAATTCATGACATTTTTTTATCTTTTATTTTTTACATGAAATCATGAAGAATGCAGAAAGACTTTCCCTTTCGGGTTATTTCTACGCATTCTCATTTCAGAACCTTTCTTTCTAGGGAAGATTTCGCTTCGCTATTGGACATTATCTCTTCTTCCTTTATCTTAGATCTTATTAATGTATAAAGTTCAGATACTCAAAAAGTAATGAATACTAAGCAAATAGAAACTAAAAACTTGCCCAGATCTACATTTCTCTTTATAAGTCCTTATAAGATCTTATCAGATGGAGATCATTATGGTAGGGTGTATTTTATTTTCGTTGGGAAACCATCAAAACTCGCTTAGTGAATGAATACAAAGTGTCCTTCACAAAAAACCTGGTGTATATATCAAGCTATTTCAAACTTTGTCTATGGTCTGTAGTCTTGTTAAAAATGCCTTATATATATTTCATTTACTTTACTGAAATTGTGCTAGTTAATGGAGAAAAGTGAGTGGAAACTGAAATTGTGTTAGTTTATGGAGAAAAGTAAGTGGAAATGATCTTCCTTGATATTCAGGGAGGATTTGATATGATCCAACTTGTGCTCATCACCTTACTGACTGAAATGGAAAACAGTTAACTGTTTATCGATTACAAATCATCGTTGCAAGTAATTGGCATCTAACCTGTTTTCCGTTATTTTGGTTTAGCTTTGATGTTCTTGCGTGTCAGGACAGGCTCTCTCTCTCTCTCTCTCTCTCTCTCTCTCTCTCTCTCTCTCTCTCTCTCTCTCTTCTCGATGAATAATTGAAGCTCTTAACCAATAGCCATCCGCTAGAAAACTCAACCTTGCCGTATAACTAAGAAGCTGAGCTACAGTTGCACATGAAAGGATACCTAAACGTATGATTATGGTCTCTTTTTACAAAATATGCTTAGTCAACATTTATCTCTTACTCTTTTTCTCTCGCAACCACATTTTGAAGCAGGAGAACTGATAATAATTATAAAGTCATCTATTGTATGTTCGTCCCCGGAGGAAACTCGTATATCCCAGATAATAGCCTGGGCAATCAAGGTAATCATCCAGTGATCAGCAATCTCCGAAAAGTGGTTTGTTTTTATGCAACTGGTGCGATGAATGTCTATGATTACACCAGAGATAACATTTGCATTTCAATGATGCACATTCTTAATGCTCTCGATTAATTTCGATGTAGCTGGGCTTATGCCCAGATCCTCTCCTTTGTGCAGAAACAAAACATGTGAGAGGTTACTGATGATGCAGCTGGAGTTTGGGTAAATTTAGGGAACGACCAAAATATCCTCTTTCTTTAGGGTCTGTCTCTTGTTTCACTTTAGATATATATATAGCTATTCATGTAAAACAATGGAAAATGGGACGTGAAAGTTATAGACTCAAGGACGTTAGCTGGCACTGTGCTAGGCATTCTAAAACTTTCGACGCCTTTTAAACAAATTTTGAAGTCTTTATCTGCACAAAATTGTGCGTACTACTATTAAACGGTTACATCTCGATTTGCTCTCTCTCTCTCTCTCTCTCTCTCTCTCTCTCTCTCTCTCTCTCTCTCTCTCTCTCTCTCTCTCTCTGTAAAACGTCAGTCACAAGTTTCGCCATGAACTCGAGTTGAATATCATTCAGTTTTTACATTTTTTTTTTTTTTTTTTTTTAGGTATTGTGAAATCTTTGAATTTTTTTTTTTTTAAATCTGAAATGAAAACGAAAATGTACCCTTACTTGAACTTGGGCTTCATAGTCAGAGATAACAGGCGGAGCTGTGACTGACTTTGAGTATCAACCGCAGTGCTGAGTGTGAATGCTATGATTCATTCTTTTTGTTTTAAAGCGGGAACTAAGTCACCAGTTAGTCAGTGTCTTCTAGGGATGAACTGATTTTACTGGCCAGGGCTCTCGAGAACCTGTTTGTTTTGCCAATTAATTTGAATGTTATAGGGCGCGGGGATGTGTGTGCATTTCTGTAATACTCGCCTGGCAAACGGGTTCGGCTTAAAGCTTGGGTTCATTTAATAACGTTGATATCGTCCTCTTAGGACGGGGTACGGACAGGACATTTATGAATCAGTTTTTCTGGTACCACCAGTGAATCGGTGAACAGAAAAATAGCTTAACGAGAAAATGATGGAACATCCAGATTTTAAAGTATTTTCATCTCTCGTTTTGCCACTTTACCTCTCGTTCCTTGTTCCTCGGGATCCGCCGTCCTCCCGGAGAAAAATTAAGGGTTTTCCGGCGAAAAAGATAATTTGTCACCGATGTTTCTTCTAGGTCAGATGAGAACAGAGTAATTAGTAAACATGGTAATATATCTCGTTCAAGTATCCTCAATTCGAACTCTTATAAAGTAATAATAGGTATTAACGGATTGAGAAGTTTTCTGAAATGATTAAATTCGGTGTCCCATTTCGCTGTTCATTCTCATAACAATTCTTTCTTGCTTCAGGGCAAGAGCCTATTAAGCACAATAACACGTTTCTTTATTCATAAAGGATGTTGTTATAAAGTGATATTGTTATGAATCACACAAAAATACACTAATATCTAGAAAAAGGGATGCTACGTTGTCATGGAATAATTTATGACCGAGGTAATTCATTAAAATATATCACTTTTATAATTGAGTTTACATCACTTTGTTAATAGGAGTGAAATTGCAGAAATTTCGTACTTTTATTTTTTTTAATGATTGGAAAGAGAGTATGGTGATTTGCATATCAATTACTAATACATAGCTATCTGAAAAATCGATTGAAAATGCGTGGCATGGAGGGAACCGTTTTTATTTAAAAAATGGTAACAAGAGATTGTTTTGCTTATTCTTTTTTAGGAAACAAAACTTCCTTTCAATGTTGAAAAAACAATGTAGTTTCTTAATACAATGCATTCCTTCCGATAATTTTGTCATCAGTGGTTCCCAATGAATTACTGTTGAAAACAAAGGGTTATACATTGTATTTGCTGTTCCGTACTATTTTCAAATCTTAAAAAATCTGGTTTTCCCTATATTAATGTGGAGGGATGATGAATGCATAAGCAATGTTATTGAACCTGGTTACTTAGCCGTTTTTGCTTTGTGAAACACCGTTAAGAATGATATGTAACGGTAGAAGATTTTAATTAAGACACACACACACACACACACACACACACACACACATATATATATATATATATATATATATATATATATATATATATATATTACATACATACATACATACATATATACGTATGTTGTGTTTATATATAAATTATTTGGTTTTTTATATCTGATGTAGGGTAGGTAAATAGTATTGTAATCATTACAATTTGAATAGTGAAATTTATTGTTGTATAACCCTTTCACAATCTTTATTTTTGAAATTACAAATTAATCCATTCATATGTTTGCATTATACTTTATATGACAGACGTACTTTTTCAATTTACTCACAAGGATCCTTAATTGTAATTCAAATCATTATAAGCATGAAAAAAAGCAGAAATGTATAACAATGATGCATGCCAACTAAATTATGAATTATATTAAAAATCGTTTGTAAATTTCATATAATAGATAATTTAAGTATGAGCTTACCTTTTTACTTTGCAAATCAGTTAACGAAAACAAATAAACCTGAAAGTGGGATAAATGTTGCTGGAATTAAGCCACTGTTCAAGAAGCGTTATTGTCCCAACCTCAAGCACAATGGAACGTCGACTTCTTTTGTTTGGGGGCCTGAAATCTGTCATGTGGTGAGAGCTCTGATTACTTTGTAGATCTTTTGTGGGCGTTGTTTTTTTTTCTTCTTACTTTTATCATCCTGGAAACTACGCTTTTCACCCACAAGTCTCTCTCTCTCTCCCTGAAGAAATTACATTTCTTCATGAGCTTGATTAAATGGAATACGCTTGAGGGTCTCAAGAGTACCTCTCTCTCTCTCTCTCTCTCTCTCTCTCTCTCTCTCTCTCTCTCTCTCTCTCTCTCTGAGGAGGTTTAACTCTGTAACTCTGTATTATATTTTTCTGTACGACACTAAATTCGCTGCATGTTGTTTTAATGCGGCAAGAGAATATTTTTATAATTTCTTCTCTTGTCCAATAATCACCGCATCTCATATCATCGGTAGAGTATTGAGCCTGGCGATTATGGGGCTATTAATTATAAGTATATTAACACTATAAGAACATTTCTGGATAAAGCGACCCTTCAAAGAGATAAAATTAAATTTATGTCGATTATTCATGACTGATTTGATGTGGGACGTGACATATCATCACTAGCTTGTCTAATGGCACTTTTCCTTTTGTTTCAGGTATGTATCGGTTTCAGTTACTGTCACAAGGATCATCAAAGCGAACGTGTTCTCTGGCTTACGGGTGAATAATTTTCTAGGCTTATTTTGTTTATGAAGATATATTATATTAAGATAGTATAGTGGATACTGAGGACGACCACACACACACACACACAACACACGTAGCGAAAAGGATCTTTGTGATGTTATGCCACTCATGGTTTTTCTGTGCTTTTATCTTTAGCAAATATCCTCCTATCTCCAACATCCCTTCGCGTGTTAAATAATTTCTTCCATTTGCTTTACATTCAGTAATATAACAATGACGTCATGGTTTACATGGCTTCAGTATTGCATAACAACATTCGGTATCAGAAACTTCGTTAGTGAAACAGTAAACATGATCTTTTCGTCATTAAACTTTCATAGATTTCCTTCACAACATGGTTTCCCTTAGTAACTTTTCATCATAAATTATGAAACATAGAATCAGTTCATTCGTGTATTTAGTTGCACATCAACATATTTCCTATAAAAACTCTTTATTGCGATTCTCCCATTTGAGAAATCTATTTCAGTTGTTACTGATCTCCTAAATTAATATTGTTTCTTAAAAGTCGATGGGTATTCTATCTTGAAACGTGATAGCCGGTTCCCTATTTATCATAGTATTTCCTTGGACAATGAAACCACTAGACGCGACCTATCTGCGAAATCTATAGCTTCATCCTGTATTTTCATGCTTCCGTTTGCAGTCCAAGGCATTATGTATCTCCAGGAACCAGTAGGATGGGGATTGAGTGTCTTAATTGGTTTCGTCTGGGAGATAGAATTAATTAAGCCAAATTTATCATCGACGTGATGGTATTATTCGATATCGTTACAGGGTGTGTAATGTCTGAAGAGTTTATAGATATATGTTGTTAATATATTACCCATTCCCATAACTTATATGTAGAAATTTGCCATCAGTTTTTCATATCCTTTCGGGTAACGGAAATTGTGCCAAAGTTCTTGATAACATTATAACATAGGCGGAAGTGACTTCAGTTATCATAAACGGATACCTTCTCGCTTTTTGCTTGCAGGCACGTGCGTGCATACACGCAGAAGCACACGCACACACATAAATATATATATATATATATATATATATTATATATATATATATATATATATATATATATATGTGTGTGTTGTGTGTGTGTGTGTGTGTGTGTGTGTGTGTGTGAATTATTATATCATCCAAGCCGTTGTAATGCAAAGGAACTCGGTTAAACCCTACCACAGATATTTTTCTTAAGCTTTACTTACTTTACTTTATCTTCCCGCCACTGGCCAGTGGCATAAGGCTGATACAGTTCCTCTCCATCTGTCTCTATCCTGAGCCATTTCCCTCGCTTCCTGTAGGCTCTAGATTTCATCTTCAAGATCTCTGACAATTATGTCCATCTACCTCGTCCTTATAGTTTATCTCGACCAAATCTTGACCAATTCTCCACTCATCTTCAACCTCTATTCTCACAGTTCTCATCCAAGTGGGCTTTGGTCTCCCAACTCTTCTGGTGCACAAAGGAACTGAGCTAACTATCTCTGTCTCCCTTTCATTACCCTGTTACCTACGTTCCAAGTTTCTTTAATTTCCCTCATGGCATCATTTCTAATTCATTCCTGTGAGCTGGCTCATATTTCTTTGAAAGATTTATTTTGAAATCGACAAAATCTTTTATATTTTCCTTGCCATGCCATTTTATCGTTACACTTTCGCTGCCTTTTTGAATGATTTTTAACAGAATGGATATAGCTGCATATTTCCACCTGGCTCCCATGGCAAATGCATATTTACTGAAAATGAAAATTTATCACTTGTAAAATAAAAGGATTCTTTTCACAAATCCCCATATATAATTTAGAGGGAAAAGCAGTTAGAAAGGCATCAGATATACGCAGTTCTTAGATTTACAAAAATGCGCATGACGTCTTTAAACTTCTGTCTTTATTTACATACGAATATTTGACACAAAGGTTGTATAGTGAATTTTTACGGTTCTTTCGATTTCATAAATTCACTAAATCTTTTCGCAGAAGCTTCAATTATAAATTAAAATTCATTTATACAATTAATTTATTCTCAGTGCTTTCATATTTAATGCTGTTATGTGAAAGTTCATTAAATGGACAGATTTGCAACTCACTTGATAGGGTCATTTGTCAAAAGAAAATGGATACGCAGACTGACAAACATTTTATATATATATATATAATATATATATATATATATGTGTGTGTGTGTGTGTGTGTGTATATATATATATAGATAATATATAATATATATATATATTATATATATATATTATATATATTATATATATATATATATATATATATATATATATATATATATATATATCTATTATATATCTATATATATATAAATTTATATATATATATTATATAAATATACATATATATATATTATTTATATATTTATATAGAATAAATTTACCTATAATTATATATATATTATAGTTATAAATATAATGTGTATATATATATATATATACATATGATATATATATATTATATGGTATATATATATGTTTGTGTGTGGTGCGCGCACACACACACGCGTGCGCGTATGTATATATGTATATATACATATGATATTTTATTATAAATAAATATGCATTGCATTTGTAAATGTTATTGATGTATCCATTTGCCAGCAAATTATGAAGTGAAAAGGATTAGAGGGCTATTAATTGATAATCCATATTAGCATTTTAAATCTGGCCAGTGATCTTTTATGAACTTATGTTAGTGATGGATGTTTATTTTTTATTTAGGAACAAAGTTATTAGTTTCCATAACCACAGTAATTCATAGTTTATTTTGAAGAGAAGTGAATAACCTTAGGCCCAGAAAAAAATTCCTTTTTTTTTAATTTTTTTTTGTTATTCGTAAAGTGCCTATTTCAAATGTTACAATAAATGGTCTGTAAACTGAATAGATAAAGCATTGATGCATCTCCAATAGGAGTGTGTGGTGTGGAATAGCCAAATGAAATTCTGATTCACTTTTGCTTCCTTGTGGAATGGGCAAATGGAGAGAAACGGCAAGGGCCAACGTGACAGTATATGTTTTAAAAAAGTAAAACAGCTCGTTTTCTCTGCGAGGACATTCAGAAACTCCCTGGCCACACTTATAAACTACTAATAGGTAGCAGACATTGTTACTTTTAATCTCTCAGCGTTGTCCTATTTTTAAGCGACTTTTTAAATGATTTTTGAAAGAAAAATAGCCATCAAAAAGAGTACACTGTCTCTCTCTTAGTTTCAGTATATTTCCCATTGACGTTCAAGTATTGGCACCCCGTTGTAAAAGAAAGTTGCCCTTTGGCCATCTAAAAACTCCTCCATAACGAGGATGGTTTCACCATGCAGTTGGACCCGAGTTGCAAAGCAGTTAGAAGCCAGATAAGACCAGGTTGGATGAGTAATGGTTATCAAGCAACAAGCCTAAGTATCAGTTGTCTACACTGGGTGGATAGAGGTATTTACGGCTTTCTCTACAATTCCTTTTGATCAGTGTTTTAACTTTTGGAGTCGGAACTTATAACGTTAATAATAGTTTACCCTTTCCCAAAGTTGATTATCACGATGTGACCATCAGAATCGTGAACTAGAGGTTGGATCCTTTTGCTGACACGTCACTCTCCTAATTTTTTAAGATGAGACCCGTGATTTTTATGTTATTTTTACTTGAAATTAAGGAACCCAGATCATATCGTAGGTTACCAGACTCCTTTAGAAACTGTCTATATTAGTCTGAAAATGAGTAAAAACCATTCATAAAGCTATCACTTTTGTCAACGTCTGTTGAGGTGGTAACACAACTGTTACCCATCTTACTGACACCTGTTCATCTCAAGACGTTAGGAAAGGATTTTGTTATTTAAAAGATCTTTAGTCTCAGGTGTCTATTGGAAAGCCAAACTTCTGCTACCATCAACCATTGATTAATGACATCAACATGTCATTTTGGTGGCAGCTGTTCATTGCTGGGCTGTGAATCCTACCTTGATTGAATTGGGCGCTCGACCTCTTGATAGGATTATGAAAGGCTTTCTAGATTACGTAACCATGTCTGTATAGATTTTCTATGGGTCATCACAATTTTTTGGCAGAAGGGTGGTCACTGGTCATGGCACATTCTAGAAATGTTAATTTTGAAGTTGTGCTTGCGCACAGGGCTAATAAAGACCTATAATGAAAAAAGGCAAACACTCAAGATACTGCTCATCATTTGGGAATAGCTAAGGAGCTTTTGAATGACCATCGTGTAAGGAGATGAGAAAAATGAATAGCATAAAAAATATAAAAATGATTCACATTTTATGGTTACAATGATAAAATAGAAACATAGTGCCATTTTTATTGCAAATTGTTTATGGGCTAAAGGCCTAAAATAATACAACTGATACACGTGCTTAGTAATCATTAGAAAATTAATTTTAGTTAAAGCCCTTTAAAAGTGATAATATTTCTCCAAAGAAAAGAAAAGTTGAGGCTCCATATGAATTATAGCAATGTTGGGAACTTTACTGTTACTCAAGAGAAACGTTTCATTATCTCTTATCAATGTGAAAAATATAATTTGTACTCTGGCAATTTCCAAATCTTTTCTTCTTAGATGTAGGTTAAGAGAAGGATAAATGTGTTCTGAACTCATTTCTATTAACTTGACGATGAATTTTTGATAGGCTTTTGTCTTGTTACACACACACATACACACACTTATATATATATGTATGTATATATATATATATATATATATTATATATAAATTTATATCATTGTACATGGAATTTGTATATGGTATATATAACATTTTGTGTACCCTGTTTTGAAGATAATTACAATTCCATATCCACGGCAATAACCATAGTCTATTCGATTTCATTTTCAATAATTCTCTGCCAGCGAATAAAATATCGATTAACCATTTGACCCGCTTGTCACCCTCCCCTACAATACATAAATACATACACACACACACACACACACACACACATATATATATATATATATATATATATATATATATATATATATATTGATGTATGTATATTATATATGTGGTATGTATGTATGTATGTATGTATGTATGTAGTATGTATGTATGTATGTAGTATGTATGTATGTATGTATGTATAGTAGGGGAGGATGGTAATCGGGTAAAATAATTGATCGATATTTTATTCGCTGGCAGAGAATTATTGAAAAAATGAAACCGAATATATATAAAATTATATTGTTTGTCTGCTTGATTACGACTGCTTCAGTTATCTGACCATCAAGTCGATAATTACTGATGTTTATGTTAACGTGATTTTACAGTTCGATTCTCAACTGGATCAAGCTTTGTCTCAAGAAACTCACTGAAGATTAATCACAATCTCGGGGGGGTTAGATATGTATGCTAATATCGGGTTACCGGGAAATTCCAGCCAAGGTATTTCCACCCAGAAAATTCTAGAGAAATTATTGCTTCCTTGGAATACCGGCCGACGAAAAGTGCACTTGACGTAAATTTCAGCCCGCAAAAATCCAAAAGCTATTGGTCCCAGGCAAGCAGTTTACTTTCCCGGCAGTTTATATTTCCATGCAGTATCTTGGAAATATAAACTGCCCATAGTTAATGCTAACTATGGCCTCCTTGAGATTTGAGCGCACATAGGGCAGGCGTTTAAACATTCTTGTCTGTTACTTTCGAACATATAGTCATTAAGTAATAAGCTTTCCAATCTGTTGCCTTATTGTCGTCAATCAGTCTAAAATTTCCAGGCAGTTGCATGTTAATGAACAAGTCGTTGAAACTTTACAGTCAGGTATCTCGGGGTCGTTAAGTTGTTTAACCTTTTAGTCATTTACCTTCTTCCTGTTTACTGTAGAAGTACCAGTAAAACTGTATGGATGATGTATAGTGTGTTGATAAGAAAAAGATGTAACGCAAACGAAAATCACACAAGTCAGAAACAGAGATCAAGTAGAATATAATCGAAAAATGTAGTAGACGTCAAACCAACTAAGTACTTGATTCGGAATTAGAAAAGGGAAACGTTCTAACAAGTGTAGCACGAAATGTGGTCCTTTTCCTCAGTTTTTATGCATGGGTTCTTTTTGTCTCTGTTTTTAATCTTCGAGGAATTGAAAAGGGGAAAAAAATTCGTGGGTTAGATTACTACGGGATGAAATTTTCATGAGTTGGAATTTTCAAAGGGGAAGTTTTGTGTGTGTGTGTGTGTGTGTGGGGGGGGGGGGGTTGTTATGTGATGCGGCAAAGGGGTCTGGTGTAATATTTAAATGGAACCCTGAATCTTGTGTGGGAATCATTATTCTGGTGAACATTTGTGAGATGATACATTGAATACTCATATTCGTCCATATACCATTGTGTGTTGAAATTAATTTCTTTGTTATTTCCTTTGTTATTCTGATTCCACTGATGTAAATTTACGTTTGATTACTATTTGTTTTTTTTCATGTTTTGCTTTCATATTTTAGCAGTGACTGGAAGAACACTAGGTTTTCGTGTTCCAAGGCAGTAATAATTTTTCACAGAAACTGATTACCATTCAACTTTTTTGTATCTGTTTTGTTACGATTGACCTTTTCCACAACACACACACGCACACACAGAGAGAGAGAGAGGAGATGGTGAGAGAGAGAGACGAGAGAGAGAAGAGAGAGAGAGAGAAACCAAAACAACGGGGTAATCCATCCCTATGGATTTCGATATTACCATCATATCGTGGAAGTCACGACAAAGCGTAATTGTAATTGGAGTTTGATGGGTTCCGAGGCGGTTGGGGGGTAGGGGGATTGATGACCTTATGGGCTGGGATGGATAAGAGAGGGCAAGAGTGGCGTTACTGCAGGGTAGTAAATTGGAACTGTCGATGTTATGGTTGGAAGGGAAGCCGTGGCGCTCCAAACGCCACCAAAATGATGATCTCTAATGCCAAACTAATTTCCTTCACAACCACAACGTAATACATTGATTTTAATAGGCTGTTTTTAAACTGATATGTTAAATTGTTGCTGTGTAAGTTTCAGATTGTACATTTTTCCTTTGTTTCTGTATTTGTTAAATGTTGCTTGAATCTAACAGAGGAGGATTCGGCTTCTATATGGACTGAATCCAGGAGAATCACATAAATTCCCCCTCTCAAATTCCACGACTTCCTAGAACACAGCTTTCATAATTGGTTGAGGTTTCCCCCCAATGATTTACGAGCGTAAGGAAACATTCAACTTGTAAATGATAAAATCTGATACATGCCTGAAATTAAAGTTCTTTTATGATAGAATCTCAGCATTGAAATACTTTGTGTATAAATCTGATACATGCCTGAAATTAAAGTTCTTTCATGTCAGAATCTCAATATTGAAATATTCTGTTTATAATGAAGCAACAGAATCGAGAATATGCTTATGGTATTAGCTGTTTTGAGAAATGTCGTCTCTACCTTAGTGTACTGTAGATAACTGGTTCGATTATGTAAATCATGCAAAATATATAAATAAAAAAAAAGATATAACAGGAAACACTGAGGTAATCACATACTGTTACTGATATCCAGACTTTTGGCGAAATTCTTACAAATCCATTTCGTATATTTAGAGAGTTATCTACAGTTAAATTCTGCGAGTTGACAGACGTCAATGGAACTCTGGTGTCTTATATAGAAAACTTCAGTAGGCCTCTCTCTCTCTCTCTCTCTCTCTCTCTCTCTCTCTCTCTCTCTCTCTCTCTCTCTCTCTCTCTCATGGAAGTTAGTAACCCCTATGGCGATTTTCCTGTGTTGAAAATGTCTAAGCAGCGCATCAGTGGGAATGGTCGGTATGGTGTTGGCGTGCCATCTCGGTGGCCGCAAGTTCGACTCTTGGGCATTCCGTTGAGGAGTGAGAGATGTGTATTTCTGGTGATAGAAGTTCACTCTCGACGTGGTCCTGTTGCTGAATAACCACTGATTCCATGCAACGTAAAACACCATATAAACAAACAGAAAATGTCTAAGCACTACCTTCAGAATCCATCGAATAGAAGAGAAGCCGGGAAACACAAGCAGCAATATCAGTCCCCGTTAATTGTGGATTTACATATGAACGCATTATAAAAAAATTTTCTAACGGAAGTTGGCATTTTACAATTACCAAAAATCTGTTAATCATTCGGATTAACAGTAAAAGAGAAACCGCAAAGGAGGATTTTTGTTCGACGATATTGCACTTAGTGACAGAGCGTTAAATCTTTAATGCAGTATTTCATATTACTCTGTCTGTCTGTCTATGATTAGGAGTAATTTATTCCATTTGATTGTAGATCCAAATCTGTATATAGTGCCAAGGACGATGGTTTTGTGGTTACATCCTCTTATTATCAACATAAAAATGACCGCTGTCAGCTGGTGTTCTGTATACACCCGTATGACAACCAATGCGAACCTTCCCCAGCCGACTGGAGGCACCCCTGAATTAAATTTGGGACAAGTAATTAAAAACACTAAGGAAAATCAATTCATTTTCCGTTAGGGTGTCTGAACCTTAAGTAAGACTAAATTTTACGTATGGATTCATGTTTCTAAGTACAACAGTGAGCTCCCGTTTTATGTGTAGAATATGATAAGCAATAAAACAAAAAGGGGAGCTAAAGTTGGGTGTTGAAGTCGTCAGTATTTTACATGACCATTCAGGGAGAGTAAGCATTTGCTATTCGTAGCAGGTTCAATATATAAAGCTAAAGAGTGACGCACAAGAATTTAGAAAGTCACATTTAAAACTATTGATAAATATGAAATCAAGAGGAGATATCGACCATAAGGATAAGGGGTGTCGTGCAATGCTGCAACTAATTTTATATCTAAAGTAAAATTACTATTTATTCGTAAATGACAACAGTGTGCCATTATTTGATTAGCGAAGTCTTCTAACAGTTTACAAAATTAATTACAATGTTATTCAAACTTTTTCGTTTATGAACTCTGTAGCCCATTAGCAATAACCGTTTCTACGTATTCCATTGATCGTTGAAATTATTTCCTGTGTTTATCTCCTGTATTGCTGCCATTCCTTTTTCGTTATTTTGAGTTTCATTTTAATTTTATATATCATTCTAAATAAATAGTCGGTAACGTCTGCGCAGATATACTAGTGAATGATGGATTCAGTACTACGTGATAGTCGTAAGAAATTGTTTTATATTATTAACATCGATTGATCTTGTGCTGAACTACTTCATTCTTAATGAAGTCATTCTAGTTACTGAATTAGACGTTCTCAGTGAACATAATTCTAATTACTGAATTATACGTTCGGTGAAATGAAGTCACGGGATGAAGAAATCCTTATGCAAATATGTCTCCAGTCCTTCAGGGAGATTGCTTTTAGCTATTCCTTCTCTTAAGTCATACGAATCTGATCTAATTGAATTTTTTTAATCATTATATTTGCAACTTGGACTCTGAGGATTGACTTGATTAAGCTTTCGTTTTTTTCAGTTATTCAGATGTTCTAGACCACTAAGCTGAATAGCTAAAATGATTGGGAAACTTGACCTCAGGAAAACCGAGAACCAGAAAAATCAAGTTAATGAACATTTTATAAAGGCGCTCGAATAGAGGAACTAAAATCATTGGAGAAAATAGCAAACTTCGGGTTCCCTCACCAGCTTTTAACCCACCTGATCCCCTTACAAGCCCCTTTCCCAACAACTCCCAAACGCTTAAGCAAACATTGACAAATGCTCAAACAATCTTTAGGTAATGGAGACTGATGCAGACATAATATTAACATAAGAATATCGGAGGGAAAAGCTGGTGTGGAAACCTTAGCAGGTATTAGTCGATTACGGTGTCAGTGGTTACATCACAAAGGTGATGTAATGGAAGAAAACATTTAAATTATGGTAACAAAAAATACTGGATCTCTCACTCTTTCTCTTTCATTCATTCTGACTGCGTTTGTGGTTTCATTTGTCTGTCCTAGGAAACTTTATTTTCATATAAAAATTCGGACATGAATCGTATACATTTGAAATTAAAATTTAGTTACGATTAGTATTATTCATCTCCGCGCCTCTGATCTCTTAATGTTTTATTTACCTTTTTTTATCTAAATTCAGCATATAAAAACACTAACAAGTTTAAAGTGTAGCAGCCAAATAGGATAGTTATGTAGAGTAGATTTGCTGTCTCATTTTAGTTTTAACCAATATCCGATTGGTTTAATACTTTGGAATGTGACCACCCAACGGTAAAATGAAGTTTGCATTGACCCATTAAGTTAAAGCACCCAGAAAATAACTATGCACTTCATTCTCTTTCTTATTTCTATTCCAAAACTTTAGAGACACATACGTAGTCGTGCATTTTCGCAACAGTATTCAGGTATTGTTCTAATGGAGGTACGGTAACTGCTGCAGTAAATGATTAGGGTTTTACTTAAATTTTACCTTAACTTAATATATTCTCCCAATACATTCCAATACATTTACCTTTCGCTGACATGTACGACCATAATATTTTCCTCAATATCCTTTTTCCGTTCTTTCAAAGACTCTTGTACATTTCTGTAATGTTTTACGTCGCAGCGTGTTGTTATTCCCAAGTTACGTAGATTTACGCGAAATTTAATATTAATTAGGACGTAACTGCTCCGCCCTATATGATTGTCATAAGAAATGGTTATATATTAATAACATCGATTGATCTTTGTGCCGAACTACTTAATTCTGAAGAGATCATGATATGATGATGATCTTTGTTATCATCACTGTTCCTTCAAGAGAAGAAGGAAGCGCTCAGAATAAGCGAATTCTAGTACGGCTGAAAAGCAAAGATATGATAGAGCAAAGGAGAAGAAATTTCTGGGTTACAGCATTGTTTTGCAATAATACCGGGTTTAGATGCAGTTTATATGATGTAAAACCTAAAATCAGTAGCGGATAGATGGTAGGGCTAAATCCATTCCATTTAGCCGAGAAAATCTTTCATAACTTCAACTTAAAAAAGTACAAATAAAGCTCATTCATTATCGGCATACAAATATTGTATTCCAATTTTTCAAATATCACAAGGGTGCCTGTTTTATTATGACTATAGTGTGAAGTTATTAATAAGCACAAAGCAACCCAAAGATCATTTACTTGAGCACCATGGAAAGGAATGCCATGTCTGTCCGGGCAAAAATCAAAATGAACATAGATAAAAATGCAGTAAAATAAAGAAGAAAGTGGATAAAACAAATAATTAAGTAAACATTAAAAAATTAATGAATAACTAACCGTTGAAAAGTAAACATAGGAGCATAATGCTTTTAGAAAGCAAATCCTATCTAAAAGGTAAAGGCAAAGAAACCAAATGGAAAGAAGAGTATTACAAAAGGGAAATACTGTTAAACATATAAAAATACTATCTTTTATGCCTGTCCACACATTTCGTAAAGGCTACCTTAATACCTCCTCATTAGATAGAGCCTCACAGCATCTTTATATATAACATCTGTTTCATTCCCACAAAAGATAACCATAGAAGGGGCATGATTCTTAAATAGAATTTTTAATATTTTATAATTTTTTTTATTTACGAATGTGTATATAAATATATTTGCATTATTGGCGTTCGTACGCACCGACTATATATACATGTATATTATTATTTAATATCCTTGAGATTTTTCATTGGCTAGGCTCTACCGTTTGCAGCCACTTTGTTAAAATCTAATTAACTTTATTCTTATCTAATATATCTCCTAAAATAAGGTCGATGGTCTCGAGATTTTGGTTGGGTGTGTGTGTGTGTGTGTGTGTGTGAGAGAGAGAGAGAGAGAGAGAGAGAGAGAGAGAGAGAGAGATTGATTCTCCTATGTAAAATCTGAAGCAGGCAAAATTGCCAACACTTTCAAAACTTTCACCTTATTAACTCTAAATCAGTCTTAATAGTATCTCCTAAAATAAGGTCGATGGTCTCGAGATTTTGTGGGTGTGTGTGTGTGTGTGTGTGTAGAGAGAGAGAGAGAGACGAGAGAGAGAGAGATTGATTCTCCTATGTAAAATCTGAAGCAGGCAAAATTGCCAACACTTTCAAAACTATCACCTTATTAACTCTAAACTTGTTAGCCTTGACAGTTAACACTGTAAAATCAGAGTTGGTTGCCAAGTATACTATCATATACCGGGACGAAATAGTGACTGAAGTATGCCTATTAAAGTAAGAGAGAGAGAATAGGGTAATTAACTCGGTGAGGATTTTTATTTTGATAAATATGCAAAGTTTAGTTCACTCAAGTCAACTGTTGACTTACGTTCATCCGTGAAGAAGAGGGAAACATACGAGGAGACGCTAAATATATTCGCTTTTCTGTTTCGGACTAGAATGGATCTTGTCAATGTCAAGATTTGAAATCAGGACTGTAGATAAGTTCATAAGAAGACAGTCTTCATAGCATAAATCATTATTATTGGTTGTGTGGGGTTCACGTAAGTCTGCAGAATGGAAGTACGGTGCTACTCTGGGTTTGCTAACTACGCGTCACCTACTCCGAGGTGATAGTATTAAACACGGCGGTAGCTCCTTGGGGCACAGTGTTTGGCACTAGTTCCTCGGGGATCATAGTATTATATACACTCATTTTTATATTGTGTGGTCGCCAAATTATATATTCGTAAACGATCTCTTTGTAGAGACGTCTGCTTTGCATCAACTATACGGTGTTTAGTACTATATAGCACCTCGGAGTAGGTGACGTGTAGCAGTCAAAGGGTCTGCTCACGAGGCGGTACTAAAACCTATCCCCGCCCCTTGTGAAACGTCATCAGTTACAAAAGGACCATATCTTTATGAAACTATATTTACGATAACATTTTCATATAACTATTTTTGTGATGGCGTTTTTTTTTTATATAAATTTTCCTCTTATTGCCTGTTGCCGTATACTACGTTAAAGTACAAAGAATGCTCTTTCAAATAATATATGGCACATAACAATTAAGATTACTTTCAAACCCACAAACGCGCACAGAAAAAATTATCTACGCACACAAAAATGTGCAATTACTTCATCCGTCAACCTACATACATTCACGTTCCGTAGCGTATCTGACTAAGGGATGATGATAGAAAGAAACTGAAAAATGGATAAGAAAGCTGATAGAATTTACTATGTAATGCGTAAATAAAATTGATAGGTGTTCTAAGAAATTTTCGAGGAATTCTAGGTCAAAGACGGACCAAAATTTTTTAATTTTATGTAAATATTTACCACATTTTTCTTACATAATTTTTCATCTTATTACATTTTGCCATATACCATGTAAAAGTACAAAGAATACCCTTTCAATTGGTATATGACACATTACAATTACAATTATTTTCAAAACCATAATCGCGCACAGAAAAAATTATCTTCGAACGCAAAAATTATAAAAAATTAAGCGTTCGTGGGAGATCTGAAATCTAGCCCCGCCCCTTGTGAAACGTCATCAGATAAATCCAGCCAGACTGACGAATACCTTTTTGTACTTTTTTCGAAAATATTATAATCGTTTGAGGCATGCATAATAAATACCTTTATGTATACAGTTTGTGTTATATGTAAACTTATGTGTTCGGAAGTATACTTATGTGATATGAAATGCTAATGAGAAATTTGCTGGAAATGTGTTCCCTGTATCATTTTCTTCATCATTTATTCCTTTGATACCTTATATCGTATATGATGTAATTCTTATACTTTTGATATTGTTTTCTTTTTTGTGGTCAAGTCGTGCAAATGTAACTGCCATTTTTTTACACTGCCTGTATCCACATTTTCTTTGTATTTATTGCATAATAAGTATTCATAATAAGTTTTGGAAAATATATTTAATCTATCATTCTAACCTTTAGCATAAAAAAAGTTGCTTTTCAAAGTGAGGTATGAACACAGTGACAGAACTAAATACATTTCTTAAGAATTATTTAAAATCTTGATTATATTACTACCTGAAAGAGAGAGAGAGAGAGAGAGAGAGAGAGAGAGAGAGAGAGAGAGAGAGAGAGAGAGAGAGAGTTCATGTTATAAAAAATGGACTTGAAGAGAATACAGCAAACCAGTATATAGGTAAGTAAATAAATAAGTAAAGAATAAACATATGAAGAAAACTTGAGTAGCCATGTGTGTTCAAACTGGTATATTTTGTGCAATAAAACAAGGCTTGGTGACTGAATGAGAGAATTGGTATTTAAAAAATCAAATATGTGACCTCTCTACAGATTTTATCATCAAGATTTTATGGAAAACACCATGTGATATGGATGAAATGTATAAAAACTATGGGTTCTTTAAGAAATTCAATGGAGAAGCACGGAAGTGTTACTTATGTGACGCCCCCACTGCCGAGTTGAGCATACCCTATATACTTTGAATGGGTATTAAAACACATCAAGCATGTGACCTCTTAACTGATTTTATCAAGATTTTATCAAAAAAACCATGCGATATGGATTATAAATGTATAAAAACTAAAGCTTCTTTAAGTAATTCAATGGATAAGCACGGGCAGTGTTACTCTTGTGGCGTCACAGTATTAGCTCCACCCCCACCGCCGAGTTGAGCAGACCCTATATACTTTGACTCTGACTCGTAGATAAGAAGGCAAAGTGCTTCGTACGAGCTTATAGTCACCAGGGTCGGAACATACTTGCTTGGCATTCCTTTATTACTTCCTCTTTTGATAATGGTACACCCGTATTATTAGATATAAAGTATTTAGACACGAAGCTAACCATGAACTTACACAGTGCAGTTGATGGCATGAGCAAGAGGTTCTGGCGAACTGAACCTCATTCTTGATCGTCAGATGTCTTTTATCATATATCAAGAGCAATGACAAATGACTTTCCTTCCGAGAGTATGAACAACGGAGTAAGAAAAGGGTCCAATAGACCGGGTATTGGTATTGACAGCACACAATTTTTAGTGCTGTTAACTTCAAGTAGCCCTCATCCCTCGAAAAAACTTAGCGTAGACAAATTCAGTAATCCCACTAAACCAGTATTCTAAATGTGTTCATGAAATCTCAAGGTTCGTATATAATTGATCGCGTATTATATTAAAAGAATAGTAAATAAAAAAAAAATAATGAAAAGCCACTCTAGTTTTAGTGGTCAACTCCCTCCTATTGAAACAGTCTCAGATTCAGAGAGGGATCTTACTCAATAGTGTCTTGATCTCGGCAGTGCGTACGTTCATTGGGACAACTGTCTCGTGTCCGGGATAATAGCTTTTCCTTCGAGTTGGTTCCCAAACAACCCTGAAATGGCGTATTCAGTTTCGGTAATTGGATTGTTTCTCCTCCTTCGGTGATTTCGATTACGCTTTTATTACCAGTGATTGCCATTCTGCGTTTCTTGTTGGTATCGCATTATGGCTGCCCATCTATTTAATGAAGGAAGTAACGCTCGATTTAGACTTTCCTTTTGTTGGAACAAATCTCATTCCGTAACGATGCCAAATTGCTTGAATAGTTTCTTTAAGTTTGTGCATGCGTGTGTGCGCGCGCGCATGTGAGCAAGTGTTTTGAGAGAGAGAGAGAGAGACGCAGAGAGAGACGAGAGAGAGAGATGGGAGGGGGGGGGGGGGGGGGGAATTGAACCTCTTATTGGTCACCACTTGCAATATACGTAATAGAATCTGAACCTCACGGAGGGTAAACGCTTGGATGTCCTTTGTATAAGATTCGCTGGAACAACTTTCTTTTCGGTTTTCACACCCATTGTTTGTCAACGTGAGTCGGAATTTTATTTGATATCTTTCTACATTAGGACATCGAGATATCATTAATGACCCACTATCCGTAATTGTTCCTTTAATCTATATTTTTTGTTACATTTCAATTGTTTGTTAGATTGTGCTATAATGAATAGCCTATACGCGTTTTCTTAAAAAAAGAAGAAAAAACGCATTAAATCAATGACCCCCCCCAAAAAAAGTAAGGCTCGACTACTTGGATCACAAGTCAGGTTCCTATACCACTGTTTTTTTTTTTTTTTTTTTTTTTTTTTTTTTCAACTCAAGGGGCACGTTGTAGCTGTTTTGTTGATAAGAAGAAGGGACGTGGCAGAACACAACACGATTATTTCAGACCATAGAATTAGATATTAGAAGAAAAAGACATATTTTTATGTTTCTGTTTTCTGTTTGTTTTATACACGTTTTCACACAAAATATTTGCAGAATACTGGTCTTCGTTATGGTAGCTCCTGTCATCTTCAAAGTTTCCTTGTTATAAGATTTTCCGTCTGTTGACCTGTTTAATTATTTCTTAACCCTTGATGCCGTTCGCGTTCCGTTTTATACCTACCGACCTACCTACCTCCACGGGGTCCTAGCTAATCCTTTGCCTCCTCTCAATCTGGGGATTTTCAGTAATCCTTCTCTCGCGGTCATCAAGTTGTACTACGCAGTTTAATCTTTTGACCAGATCCAACGGGCCTCACTCAGAACTTGTTGTCGATGTAGCCTCTAATAGGCAATAATGCTTTGTTTTCAACTATTTGGCGAATAAGTTTATGTGCCCCTTCATACTATCATTTTTTTTTCTCTTCGATATTCATCCGGTGATTTTTACCGTCTCCTATGTTCACTGCTCTTAAGTCTTCCTTTTTACGTGAATCTAGACCAGTCTCCCCACGGAAGTCTCTATAGTCCCCTGCACGGAATTTGATGACACATGTGGCCTTTTAAATGATTATTTTTGTTTTATTTACTGTATACGAAAGGTGAAATTATTGAGCTCTCTATTTTTCATCATATGGGTTTTAGCTTCTTCACTCTATTTTTTTTTTTTTTTTTCATAAAACCAAATTTTATGTATTTAACTTCCTCCTGTATAAATTCCCGATCGCATATTCTTAAAACTAAATTAAACTTACTAGTACTCCCATATTTACTCTTTCACTGGGATATATAAAAAAAAAGAAGTAATTATGTTAAAGTGAAATTAGGGAGTGAGGGAAAAAACGTCAAAGATGCCTATTGAAGAAAGCCCTGTTGATTTCATAAACATGATGAGTAGTTGAATGTTCATGAAAGAAAAGGTGTGGAATCGTTTGGAATAAACTGACAGAAGAGGATAAGTGTGGGAAAGTTAAGGGAGTCAAAAGGATTAGGATGTCTCAAAGAGTTGTTAGTCCATCCGAGGATACATCGTGTGCTCACTTATCTGTAGGAGCAGGTTTTACTTTTCATTCACAGTGTCCTAATGATCCTCTCTAGCTTTCTTTTAAACGCTTCCTCATTGTTGCTGTTTACAACATCTGGTGGCAGTTTATTCCTTGTATGTAAAGAAGTTTCCACAGTGGGATGTGTTTTATCTCTTCAGTTCTATAGTTTCCATCCAAATCTAGGCTTTTGCCTAGATTTGCACCTACTGAAAGGTCAGATACTAGGTTATCTTCTGTTGATAGAGCGCTGTCTAGTATGTTGTTTCCTCTAGTGGGTTTGTCAACCCATGAGTGGAGGAATTCATTTTTTACAAAATCTAAAAGTCTCATCCCTTCTACGTTTGATGCGGTCATCGTTTCCAATTGTACTGCTACATTGGAATCTCCCATTATTATGCAGTTTGTTGTTTATCTCTTGTACTAGTAGTTCATACACCACCTCATCAGACATTTGTGATTGGTTGGGAGGTCTGTACAATAGTATTAGTTATCTTCCTCCCTAGGCTGTTTATATTGATGCCAATCACTTTTTGCATGGTTCTAATTTTACACTTTGTTGGACTGAGGCGGTCCTTAACATATAACATAACGCCTCCACCTTTTTTATTGAGTCTATCTTTTTTGAGAAATTTATATCCAGCCATCTGGTACTCTCCTACGAAGTCTCTTGTTATCTCTTGTATCCATGATTCTGTGATACCTATTATGTCTAATTCCACACTTGCTACAATTACTTTGATGAGATCTACTTTGTTCCGAATTGATTGTGCATTAAACTGCGCCACTCTGAGGAACTTTTCTATCTTCTCTTTTGCCCCTGGTGGCCTTATTAGTTTCCCTTACTGTCACTGTTGCCTTCAGTGTTACTACTAACCAGCTTCTCGGAGCTTTCCGATTTCTTACCTTGAAAGTTCAGTTCATTGAGGTGTTTCAAGAGGTTTTCGTTGAAAAAGTGTCCAATTAGTTTTGCTCCTTCCAAATTCAAGTGAGTTCCATCTTTTTTATATTGATTTTTATTCCCTATAAATCTGTCCCATAAGTTTACAAACCCAACACCTTTTTATTGGCATATTAGTTCCAGTCTGTCATTGACTCCAATTGCCTTGCTAAAGGAGTAATGGCTTACATTGTTCTGGGCAAAAGTCCTATAAGAATGCCGTTATCAGTTTTCTCTCGGATGTTCTCTACAATTTAAGTCAGGTTGGCTACAAGACCTGTCGGGCCAGTTCCTCCGTCTTTTAGAAACAAATCATTTCCTCCTCCCTGCACTATGACTGCACTTTTTCTATTATTTACCTTGATTTTTTTACTGCCTCGGCTATCTTCTTTGCTCCTGCACCTGGGTAAGAATTAACTCTTCTCTTACTTCTGTTTTTGGCCACAAATTTTAAGCCCTGCTCTTTTACTAACAAGTCTGCGATTAAGATTATTTCCTCTTCTGCTTCTGAGAGCACAGCAAATCTATTCGTTGTGTTGATTCCTTTTGGGGGACAATTGTGTTTTCTGGCTGCTATCACTCTTCTACCAACAGCTCTCTTGAATTCATCATTTTTATTAGTGTAAGCTTCTTTCCTTGTACCTAGTCTAGTGCTTGTTTCTGTTTCATTTCTGGTTCTGGTCTTAAGCAATTTTTTTTCTAATCTCCACTATACTCTTTCCGTTTTCTAATATGTTCAATTCCTGTTTTTCTTTCTTAAGGTTTGTAACTTCTCTTCGTAAGTCTCCAATTTTATTTTCCATCCTGTCTTCTCTTCTCTTGCCTTCGAGTTTGTACTTTGCCAACTCGTTTAGTTCCTTTGCTAATTCTTCTTCTTCCTCGTCAGTTTAGCTATCTCCTGTTCTTGTTGACAGAAGAGACAGATACTGAGACTACCTAGCTTTGATGCGCATGCCTCTTTGTAGTCTACGCACCACGTGTTAACACTGCATTTCGCACGTGATAAGGGAGAAGATGACATAAGTGTTGAAGTGTTTTAGTTAAATTGAGAGACTGGGAGAAAATATATAAGTGAACAGGTATTAGATTTGTTCCTTGATGAGAAGAGCCAAGAAAACTACTATTAATGGTTTAGCAATAATGGAAATAAAAGTTCAAATGAAAGAACCTCGGTATATGAATATTTTCAAGATGGGGTATCATATGTGAGGTATTTCCCAATACCAAAATGGCAAGTCCATGGAAGTAATCGACCACGAACGCCTGTTTTTCCCCAACTTATAGTTTTTTGGATAGTTAATTTCCAAATACTGAAACAACCTATTAGAACGTTTGACATCTCATTTCGTTACCTAAATCATTTGGCACATCTATATCCTGCAGACCTCTTCTTCTCGTTCTCTTTTCTTACCAATAGCCAGAAACCAATTTTCTGAATGGAAAATCGTAAATTGGGAAAACTTCCATAAACCCCTATTGGAAGCCTCACAATCAGACCTGGGAGCGTTCTGAGCCTGTACTGAAATGATCGTTGTAAGAGGACAATTCAGAGACCTTACAGACCTTACAGTTCGTTCGGGTTGCCCCAGGTCCCTCAGTGTGAGGCACCTCTAATGTCTACCAGAGAGTTGCTAGTACATCTTCCGGTATATTTTGCATCTTCCAATCTTGGATGGTCTGGGATGCAGTTTAGATATTTGTCGAGCTTATTCTTAAACACATCTACGCTCACTCCTGATATATTCCTCAGATGAGCTGGCAACGCATTGAATAGACGCTGCATTATCGATGCTGGTGTGTAGTGGATTAATGTCCTGTGTGCTTTCCTTATTTTTCCTGGTATTGTTTTGGGCACTATTAATCTACCTCTGCTTGCTCTTTCTGATATTTTTAGTTCCATGATATTTTCTGTTATTCCTTCTATCTGTTTCCATGCCTGAATTATCATGTAGCGTTCTCTTCTCCTTTCTAGACTATATAATTTTAATGATTGTAGTCTTTCCCAGTAGTCAAGGTCCTTAACTTCTTCTATTCTAGCTGTAAAGGACCTTTGTACACTCTCTATTTGTGCAATATCCTTTTGATAGTGTGGGTACCATATCATATTGCAATATTCAAGTGGACTACGAACATATGTTTTATAAAGCATAATCATGTGTTCAGCTTTTCTTGTTTTGAAGTGCCGTAACAACATTCCCATTTTTGCTTTACATTTTGCCAAAAGAATTGCTATTTGATCATTGCATAACATGTTCCTATTCATCATCACACCAAGGTCTTTAACTGCTTCCTTATTTGTGATTGTCTCATTATTAGGTCCCCTATATGCATATAGCTTTCCTTCTCTGTCTCCATAATTTATTGATTCAAATTTATCAGAGTTAAATACCATCCTATTTTCCTCTGCCCAATCATATACTTTGTTAAGGTCTCTTTGTAGAGCGTTCCTATCTTCATCACAAGTAATTTCTCTACTTATTCTTGTGTCATCAGCGAAACTACTCACTACCGAATCCTTAACATTACTGTCTATGTCTTCAATCATAATAACAAACAGTATTGCAGCTAACACCGTACTTGGGCACACCGGATATTACCTTGGTTTCATCCGATTTCTCATCGTTTGCAATAACTATCTGTTTTCTGTTGTGTAGAAAAATTCTTTTAACCATCTTCCTATTTTATCTACGATATTGTGTTTTCTAATTTTCTTTGCTAATATATTATGGTCTACTTTGTCAAAACTTTTGCAAAGTCTAGATATACCACATCTGTTTTCATTTCCGCTTTTCATATTTTTGAATATGTTCTCACGGTGGACTAACAGTTGGGTTTGTGTACTTTTTCCGGGTACGAAACCGTGTTGTCCTATATTAAACAAATTATTTTTTATTAAATGTTTCATAATATTTTTCTTCATTACCCTTTTCATACACTTTCATAATATGTGATGTTAGACTCACAGGCTATAATTACTTGCCTCAAGTCTTTATCCACTTTTGAAAGTAGGGGTGATATATGCTAATTTGTGCTCATCATAAATCTTGCCTGTATCTACACTTTGTCTTAATAATATTGCAAGTGGCTTTGCGATAGAATGAACTACTTTCTTTAACAAAATAGCAGGGATTCCATCAGGCCCTGCAGCAGCTCCATTTTTAATTTCATTAATTGCCTGCACAATATCAGCTTCATGAATTTCTATGTCAGCTAAATATTCACTATTTTCGTCCCTTACTTCTATATCATTATCTTCATTATCTATTCTAGGGGTGAATTCTCTCTTATATCGTTCTGCCAGTATGTTGCAAATTTCCTTTTTTTCATTCGTTAATCTCCCTTCAATTCTCAGAGGGCCTATTTTCTATTCTTCTTTATTCATCTTCTTCGCATATGAGTATAATAGTTTGGGGTTTGGGGTTTTGCTTGATATTTAATAGGGTTTTTTCTTCCAATTCCCGTTTTTTCATTTTCCTTTTGATTGTATAATCTTTTGTTCTGCATTTTCTATCTTACTTTTTAGTTCTATAACTTTCCATGCATTTTTTTCTTTTGCAAGACTTTTCCACTTTCTGATTTTCTGGAACAAGATCCTTCTGTCTCTTGGTATGCATGAATGATGTTTACTTTTCTTCTTCGGTATATATTTATCCACTATTTTCTCTAATATTTTATATAATATCTCCGTATTTACTCTTATGTCATCGCTTACGAAAATGTTATCCCAATCTTTGTTTAATTCTTCATTTATTTCTGACCATTTATATTTTTACTGCAGAAGTTGTATTTTCCATATCCTTCCCACTTTTTCATTTCTTGCTTATCTCTGTTTTCACTTGCTTTGGAATGAACTGTTAATTCTATGACATTATGGTCTGAAATACTCGCATTATAAACTATTATTTCTTTAACATAATTCACCTCGTTCACAAATACTAGGTCTAAAGTATTTTCCTTTCTTGTTGGCAGGTGATTTATTTGTTGAATGTTGTATTCTAGTAGCATATCTAATAGCTTTTCGAATTGCCTCTTATCTTCTGCACTACTATTACTCTCTTTTTTATATGTATAAGTACATCCACAATCTCCTATTCGTTCTTTCCATTCTACGAAAGGAAAGTTGAAGTCACCAGATAGGAGAATAGTCCAGTCCTTGTGATTTCTACATATATCATCCAATTTTTCAATTATTAAGTCAAACTCTTTAGTATTAGGAGGTCTATATATTACTATGTTCATTAATTTTTCAGATTTAAATTCTACCGCTATTAGTTCACATTCTGAGTTACTATATTTCTCATATATTTTTCCTTGTTTTTTGTCTTTCCCATATATTGCGGTTCCCCCTTGATTCCTATTTTTTCTATCTGATCTATAAGTTTGGAACCCTTTTATTTGATCATCATTCCCAGTCTCTTGGGAATACCAGGTTTTTCACTTTATATTCATTATATCTATTTTCTTTTCAATTTGGGTTAGTTCTTCTAAGTACTCTATTTTTCTTTTTGAGTTACTCGTAACTAAACCCTGCGCATTCATCACTATGATGGTTTGCGTGTTTTCTCCTTCATTTAATATTGGTAGTAATAAGGATTTTCCCATGTCTCTTTCCTGTTCTGGTATGTTGTTCTTTTTTTCATTTCCAGAAATTCTGACATTAAAAAATCCAACTTTTCCATAATATTTGATCTTCCTTCATCATAATTATTCATTTTGTGTCTGAATCTGCAATTTTCTCCGTTTCTGCAATATCCTCTTGCATAATAAATACAGTTATTATCCCTTGAGTAGAATTTTGGAGCTGATGCATTGAAATTTTTTGCTGACATCTCTGCATATCTCATTGGTGGTTTGCTTTTCTCTTTTACCTGATATTCTTGATTTCTCTCTTTATTTGTTTCTTTCTTATTTTGGATTTTATTACTTGGTTGGTTATTTATTTGATTATGATTCATGGCTACAGGGTGCATATATTTGCATTTTTTGTCGAACTTACATCCTTTTCCTTCTTTTAGGTTTTTGCATATTTTTGGATGCAGATCTCTGCAATCATCCCCATATCCATCTAGGTATGCACATTTACCATATATTTCATAGTTGTGACATACCTTAGGATGTTTGTAGTAACATCTTTCTCCAAATCTGCAATTCCCTCTTTTCAAAAGGTTGCAGAGAGAGAGAGAGAGAGAGAGAGAGAGAGAGAGAGAGAGAGAGAGCGCTATAAGAATGAAAAACGAAATATCGAATTTACTAGTGTGTCTGAAGATGCAAATCTAAATAATTGAATGTAAAGTTCTTCCTTCGTGAGGCACATCCTGAGAAATTAGATTTTCGCCTTCGAGAATTAGGTAAAAATCTTCGCCTTTCTTCTTATGAGCTTCAAAAGAAATTCGGCTGAGTTGGGGTCTAGGCCTAATTTAAATTGCAGATTCAGCTAGCATCTCTTTCATTGAGAAACGGGAAACCAGAGTAGATTCAGGCCACCTAAGCATTTAAATTCTGAAAGTCGCTTTCAATCCTTCCCGAGAATCTGACGCCTTTTGATTAAAATCGGAGTCTTTCTACCTTTGACTAAGCTGGGAGAAGAGATTTGAAAGACACGAAGTGAGCGACGGATATTTAGAAACTTATGAAGCGTGAAAAGCAGAATGTATTTCTCTGATAATATTTAACTTTGATGAAATCAAAACTATATATTTTCGTGTGGCAGTTCAAATTCGACTATAATTTCAGGGTTTTATCTTGATAAAAAATAAATCTTGAAATGAACTTATTACCTACTTGGAAGATAGCCTTGACGTTTGGTTCAAGTAGGATACATTTTCAGAAATGTACAGTGGGTCATAATAGAAATTTCTAGATTGTTTGAGGATGCAACAGACAACGAAATAAATATTTTTCATTTGGATGTTAGTTACCCTCATTGAACACTGTCGTCTTAACAGTGGCTGTTACGAATTTGCGTGTCATATTCATGCAAGTGTAAGTTAGCAAACATAAGGAGTTAACCATGTACATAGACTGTGTTAAATCAAATAGTTCCTGGTGCACATGGAACTTTTCTGTGGATTACGTTTAAATGGGCAGGTTTCTGAGGTTGGTCAAATAACGAAGAAGTTTTTAGCAACGTAGATATGTACTGCTTAAGTAAATATGGTTGAATAGCAAACTGTTATATTAGGAATTCAGATATATGAAAATTAAACACCGACATGGAATGGAACTTTCTCCAACAATGTGTATAAATCAACACATGCAACAAGGAAATGTAAATCCCGCAAACCTAACTACCTCGATTATGCTATAGTAACCTTCAGAGACAGGAACAATACAACATAAACGAAGGTGCGTGCGACTTCGAACACTTACTGAAACACTTTGGGTAACTAGAAGTGCAACCAAGACATTACAGAATAAAATCGTAAAGATAAACGAAGAAATCATTTGATTTTAATCCTCAATGACGTTTTCCAAACGGGTGACATTAATCAATATATTATACTAACAGATTCAAGGTGCATTGCCTTCATCACGAAGGTATAAAGTGGCATTTTGCAAGAAAAGCATCACCAAATAAAGCACCCACCGTAACTTGTGGTAATAAGAATATGAGGTTCATGTCAGTCATAAGGAGAAAAGCTTATTGCCGCTAAGGAAATTGATTACATTCTCAGTTCTCTTTATACTGACCTAAACTGACTTACTGGACCGGCATGTTTGAAAAAGCAACTGATGTTGACAATTTTTTTTCATTCCCATAATATTATATATATAATATATATATATATATATATATATAATATAAAAAAACCAATACCACAGGAAAATGATAGGCCTATCAATTTTCCTGTGGTATTTGCTCATATACTCATATATTCGTGCATCTACTGTGAGTTTTTAAGCATATATATATATATATATATATATATATATTATATATATATATATACATATATATAATATATATATATATATATATATATATATATATATATAATATATATATATATATATATATATATATATATATATATATATATATATATATATATATATATATAATATATATATATATATATATATATATCTAAAAAAATCACCATAACGTGACTGGAAAATCTTCAAGTAATCAAAGTCCACAATTATGTAAAATGTGTATTAAAAATACATAAAAAACGGGAGCTTTCGTCTACTTGAGCAGTAGACCTCATCAGCCGTACTGATTTTCCTTTTCAAAAATTATATACAAAAAAGTTACGAAGGACAGGCAGGACTCTGGAAACGTCTCCAAGGGAGATAACCACCAAAACAAACTCTCTTAATTATGTTATTCCCTCGTTCAAATGTCTGGCCAAAAGACGAGCCGATCGTCGTGGTTGAACTACCTCCTCTGTGTGTTCGGCTGTTCCCTCGTCCAAAACTTCTGCATCGGCACCTGCAATGGGGGTTCTTCCTTCCAATGCCTGGGCAGGAGAAAGAGAGACAACCTGGGCAGTAGGAGTGGTGCAAACAACGTCTGTTCTGATATTTATTAAAACAGAATAGGGAAAATAAAATGGTTTGGATTTAGCTTTTAGGTATAATACCTCGTTAAAATCAAAGTTGATTAGGAATCATGAAAAAGAAAGGAAAGATGACGTTGGAGTTTATGTGGTACCGTGTAAAGATTGCAATAAGGGTTATTATGGGGAATCTGGCAGGGGATTAGGTATAAGATTAGAGGAACATAAGCGATCATGTAGGTTGGGATCGAAATATAGTTCAGTTGCCAGACATACGTTAGAGTTAGGGCATGTAATTGACTGGGAAGGAGCGAGAGTAGTTTACAAAGATAATAACGCAAGTAGACGCAGAGTAGTTGAAGGGGCTCTTATTAATATTTTAAACGTGTTTGATTTTAACAAATCATTTACCCAAGAGGATGATTTTTTAAATTATTTGGTTCTTAAAACTGTAAATATCAGAACAGACGTTGTTTGCACCATCCTACTGCCCAGGTTGTCTCTCTTTCTCCTGCCCAGGCATTGGAAGGAAGAACCCCCATTGCAGGTGCCGATGCAGAAGTTTTGCGACGAGGGAACAGCCGAACACACAGAGGAGGTAGTTCAACCACGACGATCGGCTCGTCTTTTGGCAGACATTTGAACGAGGGAATAACATAATTAAGAGAGTTTGTTTTGGTGGTTATCTCCCTTGGAGACGTTTCCAGCGGCCTGCCTGTCCTTCGTAACTTTTTTGTATATAATTTTTGAAAAGGAAAATCAGTACGGCTGATGAGGTCTACTGATCAAGTAGACGAAAGCTCCCGTTTTTTATGTATTTTAATACACATTTTACATAATTGTGACTTTGATTACTTGAATATATATATATATATATATATATATATATATATATATATATATATATACACACACACACACACACACACGGAGGCTTTAACTTCCTGAATAAAGTAGACATTCGAATGGAGAATACTGTTCTTGCTTTTTTTCCATACAGACCACACCCGTGTTATATATATAATATATATATATTATATATATATATATATATATATATAATATGCGTGTTTTGTATAAACAGAGAGAAGCAATGAAACAATGTATTCTCGATTTCAATGTCTACTTTATTCTGGAAGTGAAAGCGTACCACCAAGATCGAGTGAAGTACTTCCCACTGAAAACAAAAGAAGAGGAAAATCTAAAGAACAAAGCCTCTACGGTTGAAAGTTTCCTGCCAGTCCCTAAGCCCCTTCCCCCTCCCTCTTTTTTTCTAAATCAATCTCTCCCGTCTACTCCTCCAGCCGTTTCATTTCCCTAAGTGTCTTCAAGGCCTTTCGCTCTCGTTTTTTCTTCAGAGGATTTGAAGCCGGGTTGCCTATAGTGCTTTCCCCCCCGTATTCTTGTCCTTTGTTTTCCTCTGAAGGAAACTGTTGAACAGTTTGTTTTTTTACCATTATATTTTTTAATATTCTCGATTAAGAAAAACAGAAATTTAGTAAATTTACCCTCAACGAACTACTCTTTTGTTCTCTCTTACGCTTAGCTAACATGAGAGATACTTTAAACATGCGTTTTCCAATGCATGAAAAGGTTTCGTCTCTTTGGAGTTCCCATCAATTGTTTGATATTTTTTTTTCTTCTTTTTTTTTCCACCGGGAGGCGAAAGAAGCAGGTATATTTTTCTTTTTCTTTTACCCAGTAGGATTTATGTTCATTGTGTCGTGCTCCAGAATAGCCAATGTGTTTTCGAGGGGATTAGTTACTTCATTTGTTTTTCTTTTTACTGATAGTTGCTGTTTGGTGAAAACGGATTTTTACGTCGTTAACGGGAAGAGATAGACTGCATTGTCTTTGTCAACTCACGTTTTGTCAAAGATGCAGTAGGTATACTGGTATATAACATGTTTGTAATGGGCACAGTTTAAAGTAGAGAAGCCGCTTCGGGATATTCTCTTCTGCATCACGGAACTTCATTTGTTTTATTCTTAACATTGATGAAATGTGTGCTATCTTATTGCCATCAGATATTCTATTTGTAGTGATTTCATTATTTCAATTGATACATGGTGTCGTCGAGGTTGCTTCAGCAATGCACTACGCTGTTTATTGCAAACATATTACAAAGCTTCAGTTTTATAATGAAAATGACTATGTCTGTCACAACTGCCATTAGTAATTGTTATTTTGCAATTCTTGTCCAACTTGCAATAAATAAGTAATGTATTCGCGTAGTCAGTTTTCCGTGTTAGTCAGAATAATGGGATTCCCCCAAATATCACGTAGAGCTGAGCCACCAGGCCAGACAGACAAGCTGCAGAATTTTTTGGAATTTGAATTTGAACTTGGAGTCGGGAATTTAACATTGTTAAGGAGAATAGAACTTTTTTTCATGGAGAATTATTACCGTTTTCGTGAGTACAGTTATGATGGTTAGTGTATTATTTTTCTGTCTTCAAGCTGGTGAGTTAGAGTAAAATTGTTTTTTGCCGGGAGTAGACTATAATTCATTAATCCTTGATATTTCATTTTTCTAGCTTAGGAACTAAATCAAAATAAGCATGATATGATGCAGAAGCTGTATTTCACTTAGTTCACTCGAAGGACCTTGAAAGACAAGGACATGTTCCAATTTTACTACTTAAACAGTTGAAATGTGTATGAATTGTTCACATTTCTTGGAGCGGACAGCAATATCACCCTGCAAATACACAAAGCTTGTTAAACATTATTAAACCATCTTTGATCAGTCGGTTTTAGAGGGAATTTTAATCTACTTAGTTTGCTATGCAAACAATAGAAAATATGTTCATTAAGGTTCTGTCTTTGACTTTCTTGATAGGTTAAAAAAACTAATTTGGTTTTTAACGTAGGTTTTTACGAAAGACTTAATTTTTTTTAAGTCAATATGAGAGCTACCGAAATTAGGTAAATTTTGTTTACCAGTCAGCTGGCCATTTTTATGATGACTGGTATGTTGCAACTGAGATGTTTTAAGATGCATTTCGTATTTCCCTAGTTTGCATATGCATGCATGTGTATATACACTACACACACTCTCTCTCTCACACACACACACATACATACATATATATATATATATATATATATATATATATATATATATATATGTATATGTATATATATAATTTGTGTATTTGTAAAAGACACAGTATATATGTATCTTTCTCCTGTGTGACTTAAGATAGTGTATAGGTACGAACTCCATTTTTGGACTTGTCGTCGTCCAACCAGTGTTTTGGTCTGAACTATGAAGGGTGTTATGTAATGTCCGCTCTTTTATATTATCGCTATTTTTCTTTGGATGTTGTTCTAATTTATAATGTAAATATGATCACTCTCACTTGAACCGAAACATCGAATTGAAAGAATAAAAAAAAATAATCCGGTATTGTGCGATCATCTTTTGTTTCCGTATGTTCACAAATTCCCTTTTATACTTTTTCCGAGGTAGTACAATCAACAGAATAGTGATTAATACCAAAGAAATAATTGCAGAGTTGTTTACAACGTTAGTTTATATTGTAGCAAGTTTGTTGATTACAGACAACTTGCCCTCACTAAGCACAAGCCCGGTAGCTTGAACAAAATCATTGGCAGGCCATATTGTAGATTTTTTTTCCTACAGTTTTTCGAGCATCTCCCATGATGTGGGCCACAGTGGAACTTTTACTTAGCATTAAAATCAAAATATCTTGGTCAGAGCAGTGGATCTTAAGTGTTTAGTTATTTATTTATTTTTTTATTTTTAAACTGGTAATTTAATTATTTTTGTTACGTAACCTTTACTCTGAGATCGTATTCTTTGAGTTAGGTAGCGTTCCATTATTGTGCTTTAAGTAAGTATTCGAAAGGTGTTACAGATATCTATGACACTTGATGCAGACAGTAATCATGGTAAACCGATAGATTCAAATTAGTCAAGATTCATTTAGGCAAATTACAGTTTTTGTGTTCTTAATTATTTGTTTTCCGCCGAATAAACCAAAATTTGTAGAGGTTCATGAAAATATGGATATTGATTTTGTTACATGCATGTAATTGGATTGTTAAATAATTTACCCATAACCTGTAATCTGTAAGTTCAGAGCAAACATAAAGGTTAGAACACGGTTTATACTCTTATACAGTCGTTAATCTGATACGACTATGTTTATTTTTAGTATCGTTTTTTTTGAAATGTGTATGTACTTCGTGGAACTTTGAGACCATCATTTATTGTCATTGTGAGCTCCTTATAAAAAGCCTATCTGAAACTCAACGAGATTTTGAGCTTATGTAGATTACTTTTTAACGAAATAAATTATCAGTTCATTTTTCTTCAATAGTAAAGAATTTAAATGTTTTTTAAAAACGCGAATTTAAATATTTTCATCCATTAAGATTTAAAATTTGTCGTATTATGATGCACATCTTGAACATTGTGTTTAAAGTGAGAATAATCAGAAAATAGCTGATTAATCTCCTATCGGGTTAGTTGAAAATGTCAGTTTCCATAATACTGATGGCTATGTAACCTTCGTCATATAGGAATATTTGTTGAAGTGGATTTATAAAGACAAATTTCGGGTAAGTCGTCATATAGGACGTAGTTACTCCTTAGACAGTGGACTGAATCAAACTAAAAATACTGGGTCTTTTTAATACTATAGGTAAAATATAAACTGTGGTGCCTAAATCACGTGATAACATGAGATTATTAATTATTTAATGAAATTATTCCACTAGTATCTACTTATCAAACTACATAGATTCATATATATATATATATATATATATATATATATATATATATATTTCTATACCATGTATATATATATGTGTGTGTATTCTATATATATATATATATATATATATGGATATATATATATAAATCACCATAGCGTGACTGGAATATCTTGAAGTAATAAAAGTCCACAGTTATGTAAAATGTGTATTAAAAATACTTAAAAAGACGGGAGCTTTCGCCTACTTGATCAGTAGACCTCATTAGCCGTACTGAGTTTTCCTTTTTTAAAAATACAAAAAGTTACGAAGGACAGGCAGGACGAAGGAACCGTCTCCCAGGGAGATAACAACACAAACAAACTATCCCAATCATGTTATTCCCTCGTTCAAATATCTTGCCGAAAGACGAGCCGATCGTCCGTGGTTGAACCACCTCCTCAGTGTGTTTTCGGTCTCGTTTCCCCCCTCGTCCAATAAAACTTCTGCATCGGCACCTGCAATGGGGGGGTTCTTCCTTCCAATGCCTGGGCAGCTGTTTTAAGAACCAAATAATTTAAACAGGCATCCTCTTGGGTAAATGATTTGTTAAAATCAAACACGTTTAAAATATTAATAAGAGCCCCTTCAACTACTCTGCGTCTACTTACGTTATTATCTTTGTAAATTACTCTCACTCCTTCCCAGTCAATTACTTCCCAACGTGTTTCTGGCAACTGAACTATATTTCGATCCCATCCTACATGATCGCTTATGCTCCTCTAATCTTATACCTAATCCCCTCCCTGATTCCCCATAATAACACTTATTACAATCTTTACACGGTACCACGTAAACCCCAACGCCATCTTTCCTACTGGCCAGGTTGCCTCTCTTTCTGCTGCCCAGGCATTGGAAGGAAAGAACTCCATTGCAGGTGCCGATGCAGAAGTTTTGGACAAGGGAACAGCCGAACACACTGAGGTGGTAGTCCAACCACGACGATCGGCTCGTCTTTTGGCACGATATTTGAACTAGGGAATAACATGATTGGGATAGTTTGTTTGTGTTGTTATCTCCCTGGGAGACGGTTCCTTCGTCCTGCCTGTCCTTCGTAACTTTTTGTATTTTTAAAAAAGGAAAACTCAGTACGGCTGATGAGGTCTACTGATCAAGTAGACGAAAGCTCCCGTCTTTTTAAGTATTTTTAATACACATTTTACATAATCGTGGACTTTTATTACTTCAAGATATGTTAATTTACTTCCGAAAATATATTTTTGCTGTAAAAACTGTGTGGGTGGCAATATCAATATATATATATATATATATATATATATATATATATATCAATTCAACGCTACAAATGTCCTTTAATATCTAAATTCACTTTACCTCCCAAATGATATATTTCATATGTACCGAAGGGGAATTTTTTAATTGATAATAATTTCGTCCCCCCATGGGATCGAACCACCGTCCAAGTGGACGGGGACGAAATCAGGACCGTCAGTGACGCTGATTGGATAGCGTCACTGACGGTCCCTGATTTCGTCCCCGTCCACTTGGACGGTGGTTCGATCCCATGGGGGACGAAATTATTATCAATTAAAAAATTCCCCTTCGGTACATATATGAAAATATATCATTTGGGAGGTAAAGTGAATTTAGATATTAAAGGACATTTGTAGCTTGAATTGATATATAAATGGATCACGGTTCGATGTGATAATTATTCATATATATATATATATATATATATATATATATAAATATATATATATATATAAATTTAATTTCGGAAATATATTTTTGCTGTAAAAACTGTGTGGGTGGCAATATAAGTGAGAGTGGCCTATATGATAATAATAATAATAATAATAATAATAATGATAATAATAATAATAATAATAAAAAGCTCCTCCCCAGACATTGCGGAGCAATCGGCCTTTCTTGAATTTTACTTGGCTGTCCGTCATGACCAACCATGAAGATGATAAACATCATAGTTGCTTTGACCACGAGGGAAGATGAGCATAATAAGACTCCCATTACATTTCTTAAAATATGTGCTGGTAATTTGTTCTAAATCTCTGTGTTTTTCGTCGCTTTTGTTAAGTTTGGCTTTCCATGTGATGTTATCAGTCCACTATAAGATTCCCGGGTTGATTTTTCAGGAATTGCTCAAATGGTTTGATAATTGCGGTTCTTTTGTGGATATAGCTACATCCATGACGAGGTTGACAATGGATATTATACCAAGCTTTTTTTATTTTAACTTATTACTTGATTTTTTTGAGGTTGGTTAACAGCAAGGCTGTAAAACCTCATTTCATAGGTTCTTGTGGCATTTGAAGGACCTTAAGTCGTGTTTGTTCTCAGTCGAAAGATGTCTGCTTTCGACTCCTTCCGTCCCGTTTCGCGTAACCGAAAAATAGTTTTCATGCTCTAAGAAAACTAGGTATTGTTCGTAAATGTTTCTATTTCTCCTATAATTGCCACAGCTATCATAATTCATATCTTCAGTTTTATCGTTGTTGACTGTTCTTCTGTATTCAGACACCGGATCTCTTTGCTTTACACTTGTGCCGGAGATCTTATTGTGAGCTTTTCGTATCTACGAAGATGAGACACCAATAAGGTTAGTAATACTTCACGAACGCGTGGATGGAGAGAGAGAGAGAGAGAGAGAGAGAGAGAGAGAGAGAGAGAGAGAGAGAGAGAGAGAGAGAGGTGGGGAGTTTAATTGGTTCTGAAAGGATCCTGTCCCAACAAAGTGTACCCCATTTTCTTGGAAGTTCCTGAGACGGAATTTTTGGACCGCTTTATACTGCGTCTTTTTTCTTCTTCTTTTATCTGCTAATCTTTGTATACATTTTCTTCGATATTTCATATATTTAAACTTTAATGTCCAGCGATGAAAAATGACTGGCACATAATTCTTAACTGTTAATTGTAGTGAAATGTATCGTCTAAAACCCACTATGGCTGAGAAAGGCCCCGAGTCTTTTCCTCCCGAAATCTTTCGGCGCTGAAAGCAATTACACTGTCATCACCTTTGGCCCGGAAGTCGGGTCGCTGTTGCCAATGAGTTGGATTCTTTCGAGGCGATAAGGCCTTGCACCCATTAAGCTCCTGAACTATAAAAATGTCCTAAATTCCTCTCGAGTTTCTTATCAGCCTTGAATGGGAAAAGTTCTTAGGAAGATATGAAGAGTCGTGTCTGAGTTGCCGTGTCTTAGGAGATTCCTCATTAAAGTAAAATATCCTTTATTAATATCTGGAAGATAATACATGTTTTCTTTCCCAAGTAGAAGTGCTAAATTCTTTGTAGGCTTCTGCAGGAGACTAAAGATTCTGTGTGACGAGTCTTCTGTCTCAGAACAAAGTTTATTCGTCATGTTATTATGAATTTCATGAAGAGAATAAGTAAACACGTGTCATTAAAAAGAGGAACGATATTTAGGTACGCCAGAGCAGTGGTTCCTTAACTTGACCATACCAAGAACCTTCAGATATGAGTCCGAGCGAGGACCCCAGCCGATCAAAAGTTGTCATTACCAAACCGGGATACCCATGCAATACAATACAGTACATTTAATAATGTAAGCATAAGTAAATTATAACATTTGAAATTAAGCTTCTGATATAAATAATGATGTATAAAATCCAAAGAGACATATTATTCAGAAGATATGCTTTTAAAGAAATATTATCAGAAAGTGACAAATTTTCACTTTTTGATATTTTAAAATTCCTTAAATTTAATCATTTATACGATAAAATATAAATATATAGTAAATTTATAATATATTCCAGATAGTAAATATTTATTTTTTAGATAATATATATTCCAGATAACAAATATTTATTTTTAATAATAATTTATACAGATTTTAAATGACATGTCTAATCCTTCGGGCCAGCCCTAGGAGAGTTAATATTAACTCAGTGGTCTGGTTAAACTAAAGTAAAAAAAAAAAAAATGATGTAAGAAAGATATACTGCCTGCACACCGAAGTATCAATAACACTGACACTTGTATGGTAGAGAATCGGTGATGTATATTTTTATTGTATATAATATTTTCTCCTGGAGTTGAAAAAATAATGATTTTTTCATTGTTTCGCGGCCCCATGGGCCTTCTCCTGGACCCGAAGGGGTCCGGGGTCCCGAATTTGAGAACCACTGCCTCAGAGGAAAGTATCTGGGGCAAGAATCTCTTCTCGTTAGGCTACGTATCGCAGCAGTAATGACCTTAGCAGCAATGGCTGCACAGATTCTTCTGCTATCAAAGAGCTGCAATGGCTGCACATAGTCTCCTGTTATCAGTGTTTGATTCGTGCAAATTGATGGCGTTTACTTGTTACTCAAAAGGATGTAAAAAAATCTGATGCTGTTACTTCTAATATGGTAAGCCTTTTCTATCTGATCTTCAACGTGAATATATTTTTATTAATTGTACCCCATTCTCTCTCTCTCTCTCTCTCTCTCTCTCTCTCTCTCTCTCTCTCTCTCTCTCTCTCTCTCGTGTTAGCCTGCATAACAGACAGACGCATGCCATGTGTTACGATACCACATCCTCGCTGGTCGTTATTTTTTTGCCGGGAAAACACAGTACTCCTTGGCAACAATTTGAATTCCATGGATACCATGGTCTGCTGAAAACGAGTTTCTTATGAGCGCAGCTGGCTGACTTCGTCCCTATAAACCTTCCTCTCTTTTTCTTTTCTTATTCGTCATTTTTTTTTGCTGAAAATCAAAATGACTTAAAGTTTTCGTATTATTGCATATTGCACTGATATTTTATTGATTATATTTTGAAAACAATACGTAAAGTCCTCTCTCCCTTTCTGGCTTTGTCCATCTGTAGAGGTTTCCATTGTCAATTTCGCCATTCGGGCTTTGAATAGTAATGTTCATCGTTAGGAATGATGAGATCCCATTGAATTGTGTTCTGGTTTCAAGGCTGAGGCTGAAATACCACCTGGAAGACGAACCAGACGCGATAACAAGGTTAAGATATATACCTCGCTATTCGTGTCTGTATCTATGGCCAGTTGCGATGGCAGCCGGGTAGTTCCTAGGAGAGCATCGATTCCAGGAGATTATATGATTATATATTCTATTTTGTTTTCCTTGTCCCTTGATTTAGAAATTCAAATACAAAATCTCTCCGTGTCAAAGACATCACCATTAAGACAACTAGCAATTATAATAGGAAAATGAATCGGATTAAGTGAAATGTATATGATTTATCAGCAAACAAATATTTCGTAGTCACCATTCTATCAATATTGTTGTTTGCGGATGATTTTGCTTTTCAGAGTTATTTTTTCAAATCCGATGTATCCCTCTACCCTTTAGTAACTTTTTTTTCCTACTTGGGATTTTGTTGCTAGGCCTGGTAATTTTAAATATGCAAATCCTAAGTAGTAATGTTAAATCAAACAGATAGTTTTCATGCGATATACTAAACGTCAAACAGGAAAAGTTAACTTCTTAAATAGTCATTTTCAAAATGTTCCCAATATCCATATACGTATATATATATATATATATATATATATATATATATATATATATATATATATATATATATATATATATATATATATATATATATATATATATATATATATATATATATATATATATATATTGCAGAGCATATTCGACCATTCGGCACTGGTTAAATCAAGAAATAAAACAAGTGACAACTCTCTTACCTTTAGTTGCTGACTATCTCTGCAAACGGTATCAAGCTAGGATATAAGCTAATGAATCCTCGTAAATACAAACATATACTTTTCTTTAAACATATATATATATATATATATATATGTGATATACAAAATTATGTGTGTGTGTGTGTGTGTGCGCGGCGCGCGCGCGCGCCGGGGGGGGGGGGGTGTTGCTAAACACCCAAAACGAAGCAGGGGAAGAGAGAGCTATTTCTTGGATGTCAGTGCACAAAGTTAAGGTTAATTATATAATGAAATTGCCAGTAGATTTTTTGAAGGAATGTTTTATCTAGTAGACCTCTTGGTTTAACTGGCATTTTAACATAAGATATAAGCGATCTCACTTGTTTTATAACACTCTGTAGCTAATATTGGCATTTTTGTACGCTCGCGATTTTATGTGCTGTTTTATGAACAGAGAAATAACCACGTATTTGAATGCTTTGACACCTATATGTTACGACCCTCTTTTTAACTGCAACAACTACAATACTGAAAAATAATTGCTTTTTGCACTTACGATAAGGAAATTGCTTCACATTATACTCATGGTAAAACGTGTTCTCATTTTGCACATGTGTTGCAATATCATCTTGGCACTTTGCACCTGAATCAATGTATCTTGCACCACTCCGTGTATAAGGTACAGCTGCTTTGTACAACATTCTTAAGTTAATAGAAGCAAACATAACAAATTTTGAAACTATAGAAGATATATATGATAATAGAAAATTTAATATGGAAGAGTTGGAGTACGCTCTGTTGAACAGCAATAAATCTGCTCCTGGAGGCTCAAACCTGGAAGGGATCCAAGTAATGTGAATAATTGTAGACCAGTTTCTCTTAACAAGTTGCTTATGCAAATTACTAGTGAAAATGGTAAATGCTCGACTAACATGGCACATTAGAGAAAATAATATTTTGACTCCCACTCTATTCGGGTGACAATTTAACAGATCTACATTAGACCCTCTAACTTAGAAGACCATATACGTAGAGGATTTGAACGAAAAGAAATAACTGTAGCTGTCCATTTTGCCATTGAAAAGGCATACGGTACTATGACGCTACCTGGGAGTATGCTATATTAAAAACTGTACAAAATAAAAAACAACAATATCCTTGGACATATTCTTATGCTCATCCAAAACATTTTGACAAATCGCAATTTACGAGTGAAAATTGATGATGTATTGTCCAGAACATTTCCATTTGAAAATGATGTTCCATAGGAACCGTCTTTAGTGGCAATGGTAATAATCTACCTAACGGAATTAAAAGTAACCTACCTGTCTGTGGATGATATTGCCATATATCGTTCAGCATCTCGCATAAAACATGCTGAGCGAATCATTAAAACTATAATAAAAATAGATGAATAGACCTTATCAGAAGGCTTTAGTGATCCATACATAAGACTCAAGTGTAGTATTTTTTAATGATGAAACGTGGAACAAGGTGAAAAAATAGATTTAAAATCAGAAATCGTAATATACCATTGGCCAAACTGCAAAATTTTTAGGATTAGTATTTGATACTCAATTAAACTGGGAAGTCCACATAACATACGAGAAATCAAAATGTAAAAGAGTGTTAAATCTAAATAGAAAATAAACACTACTTGGGGAGCCGATAGATAGACCCTTACATTACAATATAAGGCAGCATTTCTGTCTTATCGTTGATTACGGTAGCGAAATATACGGTTCAGCATCAGGTGCAGCATGGAAAACGTTAGACCCAGTTCATAATGAGAACCTTACAATATGTCCAGGAGCCTTTAGATCATCACGAACCTCTTCTTTACAGGCTGATGTCCATAGAGAGCTAGTAATAATGAAGACTACTCCGAGTTTGGGCCAGCGATTCTCCAACAAAAATATTTTTTTAATTACGAGATATATTTGTAAACAATAATCCACCACCTTTCCCAATTAGAGCTAGAATATTGTTTGAGTCACTGAATATGAATATACAAGTACCTTCAACAATAAAATTACCTCTTCCTTGGACAATGAATCAAAGAGAATTTGTACACAATAAAATTATTTATCAAAAAGTTACTCATATACACCAGAACACCATAGACAACATATAGTAGAGCATTTAAATCGAAAAGGTCCGCATTTCGCAATACACAGATGGATCTATATCATAACACGTTGTGGGATATGCTGCTGAGTCCGAAGAAAAAACGTATCAGTTCTCTCTGACAGATAATACCTCGGTATTTACAGCTGAGTTATGTGCAATAGTATCAGCCATACCCATTGAAATAATTGAAGAAGACTTATTTAATAAGTTTGTGATTTATAGGGACTTCAAAAGTACTATAGAAGCCATTACAAGTTACAGTCCAAAAAATTATATTGTTGTACAATAAATTAAGCATCCAAAGAAGGAAGCAACCCATATCGCTGCTATTTGTTATGTAAGAAACATAAACTGGGTATTATAAGTAAATGGCAATATATATCTTAAAAAGGCGCGGTAGTGAATTGTTAATCTCAGCTCTTTTCGGTTAGAGACAGGTCGCTTAGAGACAAGCGCTGGATTCCTCGAAGAATGCTGAAATGAAAAACCGCCAGGAAAGATGACTAATGCAATTTGAGGTCGGTGACGCCTCGGAAATCACATGCCTTGGACATGGAGCACCCGTGTTTGCTGGGTGCCACGCAGGGCGTGTCTGCATGTGTGTTCGTAGCAAACGATATATGGATTTGGTTATGAGAAACAAGGATAAGGACGACACTCATTGCTTACTTGTGACAGGGCGCAGAACGTCTCTGGAAGAGGCGTTGAGAGATATTGGGAGGTGTTGCAGACCCATCAAATAAGGTAACGTTAGAAAGAACTTTGAAAAAGTTAACCTTTGAAGTGATAATAAATATGTGGGAGAAAGAGAAGTGTGGTGCAGTACACATTCCTTTTGATTAACTTTCATGAGTAAAGTGGTGTAATAATTGTGGTCTCTATTTCAGATGGGTTCAGATTCACCATATAGAAAAATGGATTCTCTAAGACTTTATTGACTTATTGAAATGTTGTGGTTGGTCGAACGTACTAAGAATAAGAGGAGGTGCTTACTTAAAAGTGATTTAGAGAGGAAACGACAGTTTAACGGTTTTTTGGGGTCGGAGTTAATTCGTTTTATTTCATTTTTATTAACTGATTTTGTTCCATTCTAATGTTAGCTAATTTGGGAAATAAAGTATATTTCTGTATCTACGGGAATTCATTTCTGCCTAGCTTGCTCTTTTAGCTAACGCCCCAGAATGATCTGCAACGAACGAGGTAGGTGCAGTTGCCTGTTAGCAGTTTGTTTCATATTGTGTAAACGAGTATCATTTGGTCCTAAAAACTCTTTTAATATATATATTATATATATATATATATATATATATATATATATATATATATATATATATTATATATATATATATATATATATATATATATATATATATATATATATATATATATGTGTGTGTGTGTGAGTGTGTGAGTGTGTGAGTGTGTGTGTGAGTGTGTGAGTGTGAGATGGAATGAATAACCTGAAGATAAAACAAATAAAACCTGATGTTAGAAAATGGAGTTCCTCATATCAGAGAGAGAGAGAGAGAGAGAAGAGAGAGAGAGAGAGAGAGAGACGTATACAAGTAATAATGACACGTCTCCGTATAGGCCACACTCGTCTAACACATGGGCACTTAATGAGCAGCCCACGTGGCCCTGCCCCCTAATGCTCAGCGTACAAGGTGTACAAGGTGTTGATAATGGTCAGACGTGATGTGCGAGTGCCCAAAGTATGACCAGCAGCTACTGTCAACTTTTGGAAACAAATCAATGAAGGAAATGTTGTCAAAACTGTGATTTTAATAATAAAGTATAAAAAATAAGTAAATAATAAAAGCACGAAAATTTTAGAACTTTAATGAATTTAAAAAAAAAATTTATGTTACTTGAATTATTCTGAATTTTAATATAACATTTTATTATGTATGTATGGAAGCATGCGTAAATGTATTTCTTGTGTGTGTGTTCCAGTATGGAAGCATGCGCCTTTGTGGAGTTATTAATTTAAAATCAATTTATTCAGCATCATACTGAATGACCTGTTTGGTCCCAGTGCTTGGCCTCAGGCTTAGACCTGGCATTCTATTCTTATCCTTCGGGCCAGCCCTATGAGAGCTGAAGTCAGCTCAGTGGTCTGGCTAACCTACTTTAATAAGAATAATGAGGATAAAAATAATAGAAGCAAACAGAGGCAAAGCAAAACCAGGGCACCATTCCTTTCATAAAGAATTTAATGGTTCTTTAATGCCATATTTTGGCGTTGTCTTGTCCCTGGTGTGACGGTAAGTAGGGTAATAAAGCGTTAATGTTGATGACTCCCCGTAGCGCCAGAGCGAGCCTTACTGCGCTCTCAAGAGCGTGATAACGGAGCACCCGCGCTCGTGGCTGTTCTCTTAGAACACGAATATTATATTATTTCATCTCATTACCAAGTCGTCGTCGTTTACTTTTTAAGGCGGGAATACTACTATAACTACTAACATCATTTCCATTTAAATCTGAGTCACGGATGCTCAGGATCTTAATTTGTGAATACGTGTTGCATAGTGACATCCTCATTAAACGTATCTTCATTAAAAGTAAAATAACGGTAAAAAGGGGAACATAGAGCGTGTTGGTGAGGGAGGGACCCTTTTAATTACGTACTCTTCTTGTAGGCCGCAAGTTCAAGATCTCATAATGCTTCAGTTTAACCAGAGATGTAGGATTATCGCATTCTGCAGCAGAACATCACCGCCATTCCTTAAATTCTTTTAACAATACTGCACGCGTGTCCAAGGCGACTTTGTTGGTTGCTGTGCCTGTTGAAAGTTATGTAAGGTTTGTAAGGTACTACATTGTACAGAGTAGCAAGAAGTACCCTGTACTGTATTTATACTTATAATTAATTTGACGTGTTGTTTTATTTGTTCTCGCATTAGAGCTCATCAAAGAGAATCGTAATTAAAAGCAAAAGCTTTCTGCTAAGCCATCAGTTTTTATTGGAACATATTCCCCTTTTTTCAAATATCTGTTTATGTATATTTTTTTACAGGTCCTTTTTGTTTGGATGATAATGGACATGTAAACATTATTTGCCGTTCAAATGTAGTACTTACCGTGCTTCCTCTGGTTTCCCTGAAATTTGCTTTGAAACGATAAATATAAAGGTCTTCGTGATTAAATGTTTTTCCTTATTTTTTTCTGTTATTACATAAGTCTGTTAGCAACACACTCCACTTTCAGTCCGGGCCAGTCTCTCGCCGTTGGCCTTTGAATAAGTATGCGGAATCCGCGGCCAGAATACATATGGCAGAATAAAGGTGCATTGGTCCCATCTTTGGGAAGTTACGCAACATCTGTAATGTCGGGATTTGCAGTTTCTCGTCATTTTTGAGGGCATGGGTACTTCATTAATGATAATAAAGTTTACAGAGAACAAAAATTTCTAAAGGGCTTTATTTTTATTAGCTGGTTTTCTTATAATGCCTTCAAGAACGAAGGTGGGATACATGTCTTGGGAATTCCCTGATATTCATCTTTTAAGAAAAATCGTATGAATGCCCTTGGGTGGTCCATATGACTTCAATAAAGCAAGGTCAGCTGGTGGTCACCAATCCTACGCTCCCAACATCTGATTATCATATCTTAGATTACGGTGGAAGCTTGCATCATTGCTTTTGAAAACTATGAACACTAGGTAGGCCTGACATAATGTCCTGCTAGCAAACTCTTTCCACAAGGCCTAATTTCTCGTTAGTGTTTCAGTTTTGTTAGCAGACTGGCCTGTTTTTCGTTTTGATGATGTTGCTTTTAGACCATCCGTGATTTTAGGGATGATTCTGAGAGGCGAGTTCCCACCCATATAATTTTTTTATTACCTCTTATCAATGGTCTTTTTCAATCGATCCATCGTACGCCATTCTATCACGGACCTCTAAAAAAACTTTTTCTCTGGCTCGTTATCTTGGGTGATGTTTTTAACGCGAGTTAAAAAGCATCTGCATATTTTTTACGAGTATGATTTATTTTATTGCTTCCAGTGCCAATTCAACTCATATTTCCTGCACCGTCACAATACTGTTTAAACACTTGAGAGGCGAACCTTTCCAATCTATGAGCATTCTAAGTTTGGAAATAGTGAATAATGCTGTAATTCATTCTTGGGGCTTCAAAACATTCGATCCTTATCATAGGTCTGTTATGTTCTCAGCTTTGAAGCAGAACTTTTCAGTTCTCGAAGTTATTTAAGGTCTACTACTACTACTACTACTACTACTACTACTACTACTACTACTACTACTACTACTAATAATAATAATAATAATAATAATAATAGAATTTCTCTATTAACCTTTTACTTATATCATTTCGTCAGAAATATGTAAGAATATCACATTCTTCACTAAACATGGCATCGTATTGAAGGCAATTGCATGTGACACTCATGACTGCCATAATATTCGGAATAGGAAAGGAAATTCGCTGAAAGTAATAGTGACCTTTCACTTGCAATATAAAGCGCTTCCAAATATTTGTTTGTATGTTGAGTTTCAATAGATGGGGTCAATTTATATACAGAGCTCGAAATGGACTCGCCAGACTAATATTTTAGTACAAAAAACAGTGGAATAATTTTGATCATCCCTCATTGAAAAACATATCTATGGTAAATCGTTTGTCAGTTTAGGCATAAATAACAGTAAAATATTAGACAAAGATTGATGGGAAACCCATATTTGCGATTGAATTTCGGAATGACGTACTTAAACGCGGAATCCACCAATCAGCTGTCTGCACCTCCATTTCAAAATTGCGTATGAAATGACTTTTCATGACAGCTGTGCTTTTACTTTATGTGTTGTTCATATCATGTTATGGCTATTCTGTGGCCTTTGTTTTGATAACCTAGGAGGTTATCGCTTGCACTTTTGGATACTTTTTAGTCATTGCTGACAGAATTATGAATTGAGGTCATTTGTTGCCGCTACTGCAGTTGACGATATAGACCATAATCTTCATTTGCATATTGATCTGTTAGGGCAAGAGTATTAAAGCATAGCTATATATAATACAAAGCCCCAAAGAGCGTTTCACCGTGAATAATAATGTGAACCAGAGCAAAAGGACTGGAGAGAGAGAGAGAGAGAGAGAGAGAGAGAGAGAGAGAGAGAGAGAGAGAGAGAGAGAGAGAGAGAGAGAGAGAGAGCTAAAAATGTCTTTTGCCACGGTCGTGATAAACGAGTGAGTGCGAGGAAAGGATAAAGTGTGACGGCTGGGAAATTGTTAGGTAATAAAAGAAAAAGTAAGAGGACTGATAAATTCTTTTGTGTGCACTGAGGCTGCTTCGCTTTGTTCCCCGGAATTCACACGGGAATTTTGTCGCTTTAGAGGTCATAACTCATATGCCGAGAGTTTTTGGACTCTCTCTCTCTCTCTCTCTCTCTCTCTCTCTCTCTCTCTCTCTCTAGTTCCTGTGTATATTTTTATGCCTGTGTGTGTATAATTACATATATTAACGTGTCGGTGTTTTACATTCGTGTTCTTTCTAAATAATGAAGGATATTTGAAGAGATGTTGATATTGTAAAAATGATCGCTTACAGTTAAAGCAACAATGGCAGCTCATACTTTTTCTTATTTCAGACCAATGAAATTTTGTTGAAATTAGCAATTGTACTCGTCAACACAATAATTTTACATAATTGATAGATAATATTATTACGTGCAATGTATACCAGATTTACCTTTCATTGTGGATATAAATAAAATGCTCGGAGGTCGTTATCCAGGACTAATATTTCTTGGCGGTCATTATCTTTATGATATATACAATACTGGTATATGATTTTACGGTAATCCCCAATGGGCTTGCACTACACACGCCGCAAAGGTGCATATATACTGGGTTAAAACCCTTATGGGTCACTATCTAGGAAAGTACCGAGTGGTGTAACCGATGACTCGCATCCCCTGTCCCGCTTATAGTAGCATACAGGATCTATCTAGCAACGCAACTCACGGTCCCTGTGAGCTAAGGACTGGGGATTTTGTGGCCTACTTCCTGCTGCTATGCTATCTAGGACGGATAGGGATCCTTAAGTGCTGGGCCTTGCCTCTGCCGCTCTCTTACGACATACAAGTCAACGCCATCGTTCTCATTTGATGTTAGATCAAAGTTTTATCCAGAGAATGAACACTGTAGAAACTCTTATGAATAATGTCAGTGAACTAATAAGGTCTCTTATCAAAGTTATTCATACTATTCATGAGTAACCAACCATAACAGAGAGAGAGAGAGAGAGAGAGAGAGAGAGAGAGAGAGAGAGAGAGATAAAAACCCTTAGAGTTATGCGTAAGCTTTTATTTACTGAATTTAGCCGCACAATAAGACAAACCAAAATCTCCTCAGATAGCTTTCTTTTATAGCAAAATACCCTATTCTCGGTTAGGCTTATTCATTTTCTCTTTTCCTCAAGTAAGGAATCGCTGTTCCTGGAAAAGTGGGCGATTTACCATAGTGACATTCTTAATACTGTCCTTTTGGGATCCAGTATCGCCATAAATGACCTGCCATTAGGAAATTAAATGGAAGAACATTAATTCATTATTATTATTGTTAATTATTGAAGATTTCTGACAATTGTTCACATTTTCCAAGCTCTTCATTCTATTTTACATTGTGACCTCGTTCAGATGTTCTGGATGCGAGTAAGAAAAAATAATGTTACAGACATCATAATTTCTTTATATTCGTGCATTTGAGTTTAGAACTCTGTAATGACAAGAGTGAAAACAAAGTGTGAAAAAATCGAGAACTGAGAGGGCACTGCGGTTATTAAAGCTGCATACGTATATGGTCAAAAGTGACCACTATATATATATATATATATATATTATATAATATAATATATATAATATATATATTATTAATATATATATATATGTATATATATTATATTATATCCTATATTATATATATTACATAATATATAATATATATATATGTGTGTGTGTGTGTGTGTGTGTGCGTGTGCGTGCGTGTGTGTGTACACACACACACACACACACACATATATATAAATATTATATATATATATATATATTAATATATATATATATAAGAATACTATATACATCTGCTGTTTTACGAAATAAAAAAATTAACAGGGTTAGGACAGTTTGTCTGTTTGTGTAATGTAGGTATCATGTTCTATGCAGGCTTCTTACCACATCTTTTGTTTTATTAGAAGTGAGCTCATTAGTTTACTGCTGCAGTTTCAGGTTTATACACAAGAATTATTTAATTTCAGGCATGCATCTTTTTTTGTTAAACCCATGATTTATTTTTTGAATTTTCCTGCTGAAAATGATAATGATAATTGATTTTCACAAATGATTTTGTAACTCTTAAATGCAATGCTATAGTATTTATCACTGAAATGATAACGCAGAGTCCAACGCGCATCACATGTCCTGTACGAAACTGGAGGGTACTTTAGTCTGAAAAATACCAAACTCGTTTACTTTATTTTCACTGACTATAGCCACTGGTTTTACAATAAGCTGTTTGTAAACAATGCAATGTTTTGATGGTATCTAGTTGGCTGTCGAGAGGACGTTGTTTATGATTCCATTTTTTTTATCCCTTTTGGCATGACGATTAATTCCTCACACAAGAGATTATTCCCTGTGTAAATTAAAACAATGTTCCCTCACGCAGTATTGATTAACTGTTTTCCTGTCTAACAGTATCCACATTTCTTTTTATCATTTCCCAAGTGAGATTCGCTGGGGTGGGTTTTAAACGAATATAGCCGATTGTAACATTAATGTTTTTATGATGCTATGAATCATATTGATTTTTCTGCTTTTCATGAGGTGGGAATGAACGCAAGAAATAAAAGCAGATTACTATTAAAATTATCTATTATGAATTTAAATTCTTTTTATGTGTTGACAAATGAGTTACTTCTTCAACATCACATGTAATAAAATTTCCATAGTCTTGCTCTGCCCGTTGCTGAATAACCACTGGTTCCATGCAACGTAAACACACCATACACACAAACAAACAAACGCAGTCTTGCTCTGAATCTGCCATATATAAAAAGATCTAATAATATGTCTATTAGTTTACCCTCGCTCTGAATCTTCCATATATATTATAAAAATATATCTATTATTATACCCTCCTATATCTGTGCATTGCAGAAAGTGTGCTGTTTTACCCTGTTTTTGGCTGGGCTGCGGTTCTCAACTCATTTCAGGGATGATTGCTTCGTTGATTAGAAATGTAAATCTTACTTTTTTGGAAGCTTTAAGATTTCTTTTAGTGTAATGGATCTTGTTTTATAAAATGCAATTTTAGATAAGATAAGAATATCTATTTGGTAATGTGTGATAACCGCCATGACCTCTTTGAAGAGGGGATTATTACAACTCCATAGGTATCTATAAAAATTTACCAGTAAACTTTATATATATATATATATATACTATATCTATATAGATATATATATTATATGCGCGTTTTATGTACAGTTAAACGAGGCTCTTTAATTTCTTTCACTTTAACTATCTCGATTAAATAACCAATATTTTCATCACTAGCCATACTTTTAAATGAATAAACCAATTTCGTTGGTATCTCACTCTCAGTATCCCGGTTAATAGCAACAAATCAGGAGGCTCCGATTCACCCGACTATATTATAAGTTATGATGATTTCGAAATACATTTGGCGACGTTTAAATGAAGTAGATTTTTACTGCTTTCTTCCTACTTATCAAGGCGATGTGTAGGATGTACTTACTCTTCTTCCAGTCGTCCTTTTCCAAGCCTGAAACTAATGTCTTTTGAGATTGTTGAAATAATGGTTAGTGTGCTCTCTTTTTCACGCTTTGACAGGTGAATATTACTCGTTATCATTTTCTCATTTCTTTCTATCAGTTTTAGGCCCTTGTGTTTATCCCTTGCATAGTCGCCTTCAATATCTAGTTATTCAGAGTTATTTCAGTTCACTTTAGTAAATAATTTCTTATATAATTCTATCATATTTTCCATATGATTTATTAAGGACAGTAACATCGCTGTTATACATAACTTGACTATATTTGTGGGTGCAGCTCATCATCGTAGTTAGTATTCGCTTTCTCTTATGGCCTAATGTTTTTTGTGTGTGTGCCGCATATATATAATGGAATCATAGTGTTTATCCATAGATACTTTTTCTATGCGTAATGACTGTCTGTGCCTGGTTAGAACAGTCTGGCCTCGTTAGAACTCGCCGTCTACCAATTGGAGGCATTCTACCGCTAACCTTTAGCGTATGAGGGTACCTTACTCTAGGCTTTGCGGTATTCAGTAGTTAATATTAACATACTGTGGAGAGAAAGAGTTACTAATTACGTTTTTCTGCTTACTCTCTATTTCTTAATTCGAATTACATTCATTCGTAGTTTCTTATCATTCCTTCTTGTCACGAGATAATCCCCGAACGGAAGGAAGATATGGGACATTAAAATTTGTAGGCTGCTTTGCGTAACTTGTTTCGGTATTAAATGGGGTCATATAACACGCGCGCACACATACACACATATACATATATACATACATCAAATAGAGAAATAAATACGTGAATGATTTCAAAAGTTAAGAAATATATGTTTTAACCAAAGTATTTTTAAAGAGGAAATCAACGATCTTTCTCGCAAAATGCACAATTAACTCAGATCTTATAAATTCTTTTATTTGCAACTTTTTATCCAAGTCCGTTGATATACAAAGGCTTCCAAGCGAGCTAATTTAAATTTTAAACATTCTGCATGAAGAATTCTTCATTTTACTTATTATTCACAAAATTCATGACGCTTATATTTTAACTGTTACGTTTTCTTGCAACATTTTACATCTTTAATGAGCCGAATTGTAATTATGATAGCGTTTTACAAAGGGTTCTGGAAAATTAGTCAGAAACCATTTACTGTGTTTAATGTTGTTTATGTGTACATTAGTATTTTACGCGCGCACTCATGTTTTCTTTAACATAATGCATAATGAACAAGGTATATTTACACGAGTCTTTTGCATATGTGTGTGTGTGTAATAATATATATTATATATATATATTATATTAATATATATATATATATTTTATATATATATATTTTTATATATATATATATATATATATATATATATATATTTATATTATATATATATATATATATATATAATATATATATATATATATATATATATATATATAATATAGTGAGTGTGTGCGTGTGCGTGTATTTTATGCTATATTTATTTTTATATATGAATTAAAAGTATATATGTATATGTCACTTAATCATCTCCTCTCAAAATATTTATATTCCTGAACGCTCTCATTTCCGGTGTGTTCTTTAATTCCTACGACAGATTAGCTCGTCAAAATATGTTTCACGTTATCGCCAGAGGTTTCCTTTGTACTGGCAACTTGTTCTTTTCATAACAATGACGAATGAGTTAAAATCTGCATTCTTTTTCGGTGATACTTATATAAAGAAAAAACGGATAGTTTTCATTATATATATATATATATATATATATATATATATATATATATATATATATGTGTGTGTGTGTGTGTGTGTGTGTACACCGACCCGTGTATGAATTAAATCATATCCTTCATATCATAGAATACAGATAGCATAAATTTGAAGAACGGTAATTTCTGCTGACCCCTTATCTAAACCGAAAAGAGTGGCAGGTCCCCCAGGTAATCATCCAATAAAGCGAGCACTCTCGATGTCGTTACGCGAGGGGCTATGTCTCTCCACCGGCGAATAAAGGCTGCCCGTTCCGCAGGAGATTATGGCCGGATAAACGATGCTCTAGAATTTTTGTCTACTAACCTTTACACCCGCCTGCTTGAAAAGGAGAAGTGCATTGCAGAAAAACGTCAGGCACGTGCCCTAATTTTTAGTCTCTCTGAACGTTTCCTACCATTTTTCGCCGAATGAAATATTTCGAAGATCACTTCTAAAGGCTAATGAAGAAGAATACACTTCCGCTTTATTCCCTCTGGGGTGAGGAATGTGAAACCTCTTCTTTCGTGCATACCTTTGCAATTTTTTTTTATGCTATATCCGTTTGATAATATAAAAAGAAGTGTGACGTTCGTTTTCAGATATTATTCTACTAAAAAAATCATCATAATTCAGTATTGTCGTAAGGTTACTCTTAGTTATTATTATAATTGTTGCAGCCCGATATTCCTTTTATTCTTTAGACAAAGGGGTCTTGTCTTTAAAGATGAGACTACATAGCAAGTCTCTTCACGTTAAAAATACTTCTTAGGTAGAGACCAGGGCAGAAATTCGTAGCTCTCCTTCTGCGAAAAGAAAGAATGCACGATATTATGACTAGGGCGCAGCTATATCGTAAGGCTGATGCGAATCGTACCTCTTCTATTGGACATTGCCCTAACTTGGAAAACTGGGGAGAAAAATCTATATTTACTGCACTGTCGATGATAGCTATCACTTACGTTGGCTGCAATGTTCTCAGACTCCAGACCTGTATAGAATATGCATAGGTATGTCGCTATTTCAGTACAAGCTGTAGGTGAGAGAAGTTTTATAGATCTGCTACTTGGATATTAATGAAACTCAATTCAGAAAGAGCAAAGGGGGAGAACGCTTTAGAGAAATTGATAGAGATCTTTAAGAAGTTCTTGATTATGGCCGTGTTTCACAAGAAAGCCTGGCGAGGCCTAACCTTTCGAAGTTATAGTGCTTTAGCTGCACAAGAAATAATGAAATTCAAAAAGACTACTTTGCAAAAATGTTTTGAGAAACTTTGTAAGGAGATACGAAATAGTATTTTTACTACTCATTAACCCCAAGTTCTATCCAATGCAACCCAAGGTAATAACAAGAGGTTGCATTAAGAGAGATTAAATTGAGCCAAGGATGAGTTTCAAGAAAATTTTAAGAAAATGTTAACAGGCTAAGAAGGTTGTGGTGAAAAAAAAAGAACTTACTTGCGGTATTACGAAAATAACGGTCAAGAGAGATATGAAAATGCAAAAAATAAAGAGAATAGTACATAAACGCAATCAAACACACACACACACACACACACTATTTATACATACATACATACATACATGCATATATATATATATATATATATATATATATATATATATATATATATATATATATATAATGTATAAACATATAGATTTTGTGAACGTCGTCACCCAATTCACTTTTCTATTTCCGGCAGCTTCCAGTTCTAGTCTAGCATCGATTCATCTTCTTCGGAATCTTTGCCATTTGAAACTGAAATCATCGTAATGGGAAGGCTTTGAAAATCTCTATAGAGCCTTTTCAGGATCAAGAATCTGTCGCAATCGATACGAAGCTGCATTCTCATACGACAGCATCTCTTGATTTGAGCTTTTTCTTCGTGTCGTTGTCCCTGCGCGAAATTGCCCCATTAAAGAGCTCTTTTTCTCCCGAAAACTCTTGGCGCACACTTTCAAGAAATATTTTTATCGGCTATTGCTGCCCGCTCTCATAGTGGGTGACTTTCCTAAACTTCTTTTTACAGTCTTTATCATTGGGCTTCATTTTAAATTAAGCTCGCGCGCGCGCGCACACACATACACACACACACACACACACACACACACACACACATATATATATATAATGATTATCATGTTGTCATGATAAATCATTATTGTTACAAAAATTAAGGCCTTAAATTAATTGCAGATGATAAATCAGTCACCAATGATACCTCCTCAGCGGAGGGAATTTGAACTCATTCAAGCAGTTATTTCTTTATGGTTAAGCAGGTTTACGATATTGGGGACCCCAGAAAACAAAAATTAACAAATAAACTACTTCACACACCACCACCACACACACCAAACACACAACACACTATAGCCACAAAATATATATTATATTATATCTATATAATATATATATACTATAATATATTATAATATATAAAGATATATGTGTGTGTGTGTGGTGTGTGTGTGTGTGTGAAGTATTTATTTTTTATTCTTTCTGGGGTCCCCAATATGTATACCTGTAACCATAAGAAATAACTGCTGATGATTCAAATTCCTCCTGAGGAGGTTATCATTGGTGACTGATTTATCATCTGCAATTAATTTAAGGCCTAATTTTGTAACAATAATGATTATCATGACAACATTCATTTATCCTGATTCTTTTATTATCACCCATTGCGAGGTCCAGGCGCAAGTAGAATGAGCTTGATTTGTGATGAGACAGTGTTGAGCAAAACTTAACCTTCTTAGAGGGATCAATTTTGTGACGTCAGAGCTTTATTACAAGTCTAATCTTTTATCAAATGCAGAAAGAAGCACATACATACTGATTTTGATACCTCGGTAACATCATCATGATAAGAAAGTACTTTTATTAGAAATATATCACAATTTTCAAGAAGAATTACATTAAAAACTACATAGGCTGCTAATATGGGTAGTGAGTATCGCATGTCCTTAATTACCGATAGATTAGTTTAAAATAACCATTTATTTAGAAATCGAAACTGTATCATAGAATGAAAATATAAATTATTCAAATGTATTTTTATTTGATTTATTATATGCCACTATCTTTCCGCAAGCTTGCAACGAAATAATTTTCTTTTCCTTCAGCACACATCGATCTGGTAAGGAAAACAATATCGGGAAACGAATCAAGCTCATCAATATCATAGTGGGAGTTTGCTTAACAATGGACGAAGAAAAGTGTTAAGTGTTTTGCAGTTTCTTTGTTACTTTCTTTCGTCCCGTGAGAAAGTCTCTCCACAAAAGATGAGATCCAATACCATGATTAATAGCAACTGTTGATGAATACTGTAATAAAGCAAAGAAATGCCATTTTGATTTAATCTCTGTTGTCAGATATAATCAAATAGATTTGGCTTTGTCCATTTCTAGAAATGTAGGCAAAGAATCTGAAGAGGCTGCCAAACCCTTGTGAAAAAGGTAAAGACCTGAACTGCATTATTAATTTTGCCATCAGTAACATCCATTAAAGAATTTCATCTAGATTTCGTAAATTGATCCAAATGCACTTAAAGATATCATTTTTTCTGTCAAGCAATACTGAAGAACTGAGTGCATCCAACCAAAAATCTGATAGTCAAATGAATTTGCGCTCCCAGTCTTTACCTTCAAAACTCCTGTGTTGCCGAAATATATTAGTGATGAGGGATTTGTTTCTTAATTGATATAACACACAGAACTTCATTCCCCTAAACATGAAGAGTATCTAAATTATCTCTGTAATCCCATTCTTTTGCAATGCTGCCATCATCACGTAAGACGCAAGCATGCTCATACACAGTAAGATACTTTTGTTTTATACTGCATTACCTTGATATCTTACATTAAAATACCCTGTTAGATGTCCGTTTTATTGGTAATGTTCTCATTAGTTTTTTTTTTTTTGAGGGAGCATTATAGAAAAATATAAACGTAATAGATACTCTGTTACTGAAATATATTTAAGTATATTGTTCATGCATTAGAGTAAGGAATTTTTCTCTACAACATTAAACATCACATTTGTTACCTTCTTGCTTCAAATCGCTTTAATCAAAGATCAGATGTTCCATGTTCAATCTATTATTATCACGTTTTCGGTTTTAGAACTCTTTTTTTTTCACTGGACAAAGCATGCTACTTCATTGTCATTTTCCGTTTTTTCTCATATTTTTCTCCAACTGTAGCTACTACAGTGCCAATAACGGAAGATATTACTAATCATCTCTCTCTCTCTCTCTCTCTCTCTCTCTCTCTCTCTCTCTCTTCGTTTCTGACAGTAACCTCAACGTTTCCTTGGTACTTATGAAATATATCTATACCACACGTCCTCGTCGTCTTAATATTAAGATTGTTACATTTCTTACACCATACTATTGTAAAATGTTATCCAAGGAAATTTGCAGACATTGTTAAACGATTTATCAATTATTTCATAATGCTGTAGTAGGTTATGTATGTATGTTACATATGTGTAAATATATACACACATGTGTAAATATATACACATATACACTGCTAAGTTACGTCGAGAGGGGCACAATGGATTTTTCGAGAAAACTGTTCCGAGCCATTTACTTCCACTCTCTGAGAGGCAATGCTGGAAACAGCGGACATAGAAAACGGTAAACGGATAACATTAAATCAAAGTGCTAAAAGTTACTAAAGATAAAGTTACTCTACGGAACAGGGGACTCTTAAAAACAAACTATGGTCCACAAGAGTAACTCAATGAAAAGGAAATAAACATGGTAAAAATGTACAAAAGAAACTGTTTAACAAGACCATCAGGCAATCAACAATAGCGTGGAAGATGTTTGTGAATTTAACTTCGGTCCTGGTAATTTGGTCATTATAGTTGCTAAGATAGACAATTTTCTTTTTGTACCTGTCGTATTAACGAAGAGACTATTTTTATATATCTATATATATATATATATATATAAGATATATATATAGATATATATATATATGTGTGTATGTGTATGTATATATATATATATAATATATATATATATATATATATATATGTGTGTGTGTGTGTGTGTGTGTGTGTGTGTGTGTGTGTGTATTTACAAAGGTTGCATGAAATCTGATATAAGACCACACTCGGACAAAGACAATCTGCATTAGACACTGCATTATAATAAGCAAAAGAAGTCTTTTTGGTAAAACAAAAATGAAACTTTCAGCACAAAATACCAACTTGTATTAACATATAATAATCATTTTAAAGATATTACCCATCTACTGAAGACTTGGAGAGTTAACGTAGCATTCAAGAACATTAACGCAGTGAAACGGACTCATAAAGAACTCTCTCGATAATAATAAAGGATTTTCGTATCAAATGGAATGTATGTCGTGATGATAACATTTATCAAAAAATCCTCTGAGATTGATAAGGGGAACCGAACAGATTCCCGAAAGCTATGCTTGCTGCTTTTAAATTTAAATATATGTACATTTACATAACTGTGGATTTGTTTCTCCAATAACGTTTATATTGGTCAAACTGGGAAAAGAATAGAAAAGTGAAAAGCATAGAGTAAATAATGAGAGATATATATCAGGTGTGGACTTTTTGGTTAGCAACAGTCAATATTAGTTTGTATTGGCTCCCTCACATACATATTGTGAATTTCAGTCACTTTATCAGTCGATGGTTAATGGCTTAGAAATGAAACCTAAACTACTCTGGATTTACACTAGGTTTTTAGGTTTCCTAAGACCAGTGAGAGATATATCACGTGTCAGAGTTATTATAATCATATAGTATATAGATGTTTGTATGTATTTATGTATATGTGTGTGTATGTGTATTATGTATATATTTTGTATGTGATGGTGTACGGATTATAAAGCTACAAAACATGTTTCACAGGATGCATTTTCATCCAGTATCATGTATTACATCGTTTTTAATTTTTATAATAGTCATAACGACCTCTTAGCTTTTCGAATTTTTCTGTTTGAGAGATAGATGCTACCCTCTAAGCTTTCATAGATTAGTATAGTTTTTTTTTATCATACGATGAAAGCACAAAAGTGTCAATACAACGATATTATTTAAATGTATGCGACTGCAACTCTCACTCCTTCACTATTTCCTATCCACCGTGGAACTGACATTGTATGATAAAGTTTCTCTATATTTTTCCATTTAATATCTTGTAAATGTCATTGATCACCGGATTAATTATAAGAGAGCTCAATTAGATGTTTGCCGATCAACATTATGAAAGAGAAATGCATATCGTCAAATTATCATGAAAATCGTGCGCACCCACAGCAAAGGAGAAATGTCAGGAGAGAGCCAGACCGTACCACCATAAATAACGAAATCTGCCCAAAGTCGGACAAAAATGTACCGTAAATCGTCGAGTGAATCCTATTTGTCAAGAACACCCGGCGAATATGACGAACATTGGACCCCTGCTCCCTGAAATGATAAAAATGAAAAAAAAAAAAAAAAAAAAAAAATATTGGTTTCCCCTATGTTTCCTTTTAACCTTATGTAGCTTTTTTTTTTTGTATACACTTAGCATGTTTGTTCCTTTTACGCTATCTATCTTGTAATTCAAGAGTTCACCATCCTGTTATATGAATTTGGGTGAATTTTTTTGTGGAGCACGTTCTTCGTTGTTTCTGTCCGTTAATATTATATATATATATATATACTATATATATATATATATATATATATATATATATATATATACAAACATTTATATTTATATATATATATAAACATTATATTTATATATGTATATATACATGTAAATATGTATATATAATATATATGTGTGTGTGTATACATGCATATATAGGTGTACTCAAGATTACTATTAAAACACTTTTGTTCTATAATTACCGTATTTTACAAGGTTTAGTTCAACACTTCGAAAAATAAATGTAAAATTTTTCAAAGGGAACAGTAATCTGGAAGCGATTTTAATTCTAGAAGTACGTAACTAAGGGGGATCACACTCTGACACATCACCCTCTGACAGTATGTCTGCACACATAAAATTCATTTTCATTTTCTTTTCTTTTTTATGTCCAAAAATATTGTGGCGATACACAGATCTTTGGCGAAGTGAGTAAAGGATTTGATACACATTTTATTTACGTTTTTGGGTTTTAGCTTGGTCAGGGTTCCTGAAATTGTCCCCAAAGGTTAAACTTGGTAGCAATGTTTCTGTAATCTCTCTGCGTTTTAGAGCTCTCATTAGAGTTTTGGGGTATTGCCGGACTTTCTGTCGAGATAAGGGATCGTACTTGTACCGACGATTTCATTCGCGTGCTGCAACGCTTGTTTCTAGAATGTTGGTTTTGTGCGATATGAAGTTTTCCTTTAGTTTAATTTTTGTTTATTTTGCGCTCTGTAAAACATAGTGTTCTTTCAAGTTAATGTGCTTTACCTCTATCAAACTGATGAACTTTAAATAAAAATTTTCAAGAATATTATACAAGATTTTATCGATTTCCTCTCTTCTGCTTTTTCTCTCTCGGTGATAATAAATTAGTAATGGATGATTCCAATCAAACTAAAGCAATTACAATCAGTGTTTGCGATGATTACAAGGTTACCTTCAGCGAAAGAAGGTAAATGTTTATTTTCTCTTTTTATTTGCAGTGCAAAAAATTCAACATTTTAAGCTTCATGTCTTCTGTTTTATGGGCTGAAAGTGCTGGCCTACACCCACTCTGCCTCTTCTCTCCCATTCATACCATTGAATGTTTTGTACTGCTTGAAATTAATCAGCTTTTGTTTTTCGCTTACTCCCTTTCGTTTTCTTGATACGTCTCTACTCCCTTTCGTTTTCTTGATACGTCTACTCCCCTTTTTCGGTTTTTCCTTTAATACGTCTCTATCCTTTCGTCCCTTAATTTACGTTCCCTACTCCCTTTCGTTTTCTGAAAACGTATAATTCCTTTCAAAAGTTTTAACCACTTCATCATTCTTATCACTGGTGAGAGGGCCTTCCTGGAAGCTGGTTTTGGTATCCTCCTTTTTAATGAGTCTATACCATTCTTGTGTATACTATTTTTTCGGCTCTTGACTTGGGATTATTTTTATCAATATTTTTATTATATTTTTTTTTACTGCTTCGCCATTCATTCCAGTTGAACATGACTTCAGGGATGGGGTGCACATATATGCCTGTGATCTTCATCGACCTTGTTGATGTAACAAATCTGCTTGGTTTATCTTGAGTCTTCTTCCGATTATCTGTAAATTTAGGTTATCGGTTCTTTGTTTGCTCGACGTAGTTTGTCTTAGCAAGTAATGAATAATTCTCGATTATTGGTTCCTTTCTCGTCCTGTTTCTCTGAGCAAGCATTAGATTTACAGGAACTGTTTTTTTCGATAAGTTTTATATATATATATATATATATATATATATATATATATATATATATATATAATATATATATCGATATATCTATATATATCTTATAGATATATATATATATATATATATATATTATATATATATGTGTGTGTGTGTGTGTGGTGTATATATACACACAATAGCTCTGTCAGTTTGTGCATACACACTTATTTTCAAATTATTTCCGACTACCTTATGGAAAATTGTTTATATACTTTTTTTCAGATTTTCATACTTTATTTTATGTTCATCGTGAGTCATATTTATTCACTATTCTGAATCATGAAAAATGAGACATATATACTAAAATAAGTCTTTCTTTGCAGGTAAGAACTGGGCCCTGGCTGTTAGATGAAATGGTCCTCCGAATTAGGTAAGGGAACAGTTAGTTCTGTTGCTCAGAGGGTGACGACCAGACAACTGTGTTTCTTCATCTGGGTTTAGTATGAAGAAGGTTCGAACAAGGAGACTGAAAATAATGTCATTTGTATAAGATGCTACTTTATTGCCTTTAGAATGACAGGAGTGACGTAGAAAACGAAATAGATTCCTTTTCACTACAATAGTTTATGGTACAATATATTATTATTATAATAATAATAAGGGGCGCCCTGATAATTTTTTATCAAGGATGGGAATATTCGGAACAAATGTTACGTCTAAAATCTGTATATTATTTTTTATTGGAAATACAAGGCGTCTGAAGACGATACACTCTTTTGCGGAGCGTATTGATTCATTGGCTTATTGATCGATGTATGAAATTTATGCTAGCACTTTTGCCATTCAGGTAAACAAGCTGCTGTTAATTGAATTGTATACTTGTACACGGTCTGTCTCTGTTAGCAATATTTTCACGGTTATCTTAAAGCTAATGGTACCTTGTGAAACGACTACTAAGATTTAGTATTGTTTGGTTGTGTCAGGGCATTAGGTGTTATCCTAGGATCTACTTTATTGCTTCATCTGCTGTTATTTTACAAAAGTATATTTTAAGAAATTGGCAGCTTCCTGCTGAGCATAGAGGTATCAGTGACGCAGAATATTAAAGGAACAACATAAGTCACATTTTGTATTTGACAGAGGTTTCCATTGTTACTGACTTTTCTAGCAATTCGAAAGGATAGAAGTCGGTTGCCTTCCATTTTCATTTATTTCGGGTAAATTCCAAAATTCCGCTTTCTTTGTTTTCACAGTTGTCCATATTTAAGAGAAACGGGTAATATTTAGGTGAGAATTAAATAACTCATGCTTACGTTATGTAGATTTGTATGTGAATATGAATATACGGGTATGTTAATTACGCACACACAAACATAAATTATATATATATATATATATATATATATATATATATATATATATATATATATATATATATATATATATATATATATTATATATATATATATATATATATATATATATATATATATATATATATATATATATATATATATATATATATATATTCACGTCGTGAGGCAGACACATTGCATGGAAAGGTAAAAAAAGCGGGTTACACGGACCAAATCTTTTTCGAAACTGCATCGAGTTATTAAAAGAGGGAAGTGCGGCAGGAAGGGTGAAGCAACCAAGTGCAGATTACCTTGTTAGGAAAAAAAAAGAATGTAATGTTGAAAGAGGAGGGAAGGACGTGGGAAAATGTAAAAACGGAAATAAATAAATGCGTTACCAGGGAAAAGATGAAACAGAATGAAATATGAGAGTTTGGATACAATCCAATTTTTCTCAGTTTTGTTTTTTTTTTTTTTTTCAAATGGTTAAAATGCTATTCCAGATGTCATGAAAGCCGTATGAACTGTGAGAGTAATCTCAGATGACAAGTACTGCCAGCATTTGACAGGCTATTTTGCATCTCTTGCAAATACAGTTCACACACATACACATACACATACACACACATATATATATATAATATATATATATATATATATATATATATATATACACGCATATATATTTAATAATATTATATAATTATATATAATATATACGTATATATAAATATACGTACATATATAATATATATATATTATTATATATATATATTCATATATGAACGTATTTCATATTAAATGTTTGTAGTGTTCTACTAAATTTAAAAGGCCCATAAAAGCGCGATTAACCATGTTTTGATTGACCGACTTCAACTGAGCTCTATCCAGTGACTAGGATTAAAGTATTGTTAATTGCAGAATATGGTATTATTGTGTTTAAGTCTCTCTCTCTCTCTCCGCTCTCTCTCTCTCTCTCATCTCTCTCTCTCTCTCTCTCTCTCTATGTATATATATATCATATATATTATATATATATATATATATATATATATATATATGGATGTATATATATATGTGTGTATATATATAATGTATATATATATATACAATATATATATATATATATATATATTATAGAATAAATTGATCACGAAGTATATAAAACGTGATGCTATGTATAAATAAATGTTTTTGCCACGAAGGAAAATAAATGAAAAGCGAGATAGCCAAGCACTTTCGGTCTAGTTCGACCCTTTACTCAAGGCACAACTGATCTTACAGAGGAAAAACATAGTCAAAGTAGGCCTAATATCCAAACTGACACTACAAGATTAGCAATAAGGTCGATTTCACTCTACAGGAACGAGGAAACGCCTGAGGGCAGCCACACCTTGGAGGATACACACGCGGTCAACAAGTGCAAGGAAGTCTGTGAAACACAAAGTAGCTGATCAAATAGTGGAGCTCAATGATGACAGATCACTTTTTGCCTGTATGTTAATTGTTAGCCACGCTTCACCGACCCTGAAATAAAATGTCAAAGGGAATGTGTTTTGGTCGCATGAGTTGACGTCACTACCTCGAGCCTTGTTCACAGTTAGTGGTGAGCTCCTACCATGTACTGACAAAAGCAAACTGATGACTGTACTTGAGGACCTGCCAAGAAAAATTAGTGTTGATCGGCAAGAAGAGAATATCACCAACAACACAATTCCTTTGACACCAAGAAAGGCAACTGTAATTGATGGAATGGCAACTGGGGAAACCACCTTCAGTCAAGACCTGTGCTCAATGGGCTGACCACTTCATAACAACAATAGACAGCAAATGCAGAGAATATATACACCAATTTGCAAGGTGTCAGCCAAGCAGTTCTTGTCCAGTACTGCAACTAAAGATGAACTGACAGTTTATCTTGCAAAGAAAGCTCTCCAGCACTGAGAGTAAGCCCAAGGTCTTCATAGTGACTTCACGAAAGGAGGTCCTCTCAAACTCCATAGATGTTCACCATCTCCACAGCTCCCAAGAAGAAGCTGGCACAAGAATTATTCTGCATAGTCTGGATGCTGTTCGAAGGGGAGCAACTGAACTCTACATTCAATCACCTGACACTGATGTATTTGTCCTTGCAATCCACTGTTACCATCGGCTCTGTAGGAACACATACTTTGTCGTCACTGGTGTGGGGAACAAAAAGCGGATAATCTCACTAGAACCAATAGTGAATGCGCTTGGTGCTGCAAAGACCGAAGCCTTACCTGGATTTCACACCTTCTCTGGAGGTGACATTACAGGTAGATTTGCAGGCAAGGGGAAGTTGACCTATTGGCAAGCACTTAGTAGACGCTCCATGGAAGTGGTATCCGCCTTTGCTGCCTTAGGGAGGTCCGAGGAGCTGGACATCAATACTGAACAAGCCATCGAGACATTTGTTTGCCAGCTGTATGAGCCTGGTAGCACTTTGGTGGATGTTGGTGATCTCAGATGGAAGCTTTTCACCAAGAAACAATGGGAAGCTTAAAAATGACCTCCGACACGAGGAGCATTACATGAAGCTATTGCCCGAGCACATTACCAGGCCATGGTGTTGCATCAGTGTGATACTCCTCACCCTCAGCTACCACCAGCAACAGCCTTTGGGTGGAAGAAAGATGGGGATAAGCTCATAGCAGTACCATCAATGGAGCCTCCAGCTCCAGCAACAGTCACACACCTCATTAAATGTGGGTGCAAGAAGACCAGCTGCACATCACACTGCTCCTGTCGGTCACAGGGTCTCAACTGCTCTGAGATGTGTTTGTGCGGTGCCGATGAGGAGGTGTGCAGTAATGTCAACCAAGCACTCTTAGGGATTGAAGAAGATGATCCTTCACTCTAACTGAGAACCAGGACGGAAAAAAACAAATAAGACATTTTTTATCTATAAAATGATCATTATGTTTCCAATTTATAGTTAAATTTTGAAAGGAGTGTTTTTCTTAATTATTATATCATTTTAGCAATAAATGGTGTCTTTGCTTTGTACACAGAATGTAGTTTGTGATGATATAATAAATTTATTGAGCATGATTTGGGTTGTAATTTGATTATATAAGAAAACTATACAGAAATCGCCGAAAAAAATGGCAACGTCATTTTTTTGTGAGTTAAGCCTTTCCAAAACACATAAGCGCTGAAAGGCCTTTGCTGCCCCAGTGCTTGGTGTTACACCTAAACTTTATAAAACCAACCAACCAACCTTTCCAAAACACAGTCCAACCAGTGGCCAAAAATTAACATTTCAAACCAACGGGAAAACACTGGCCTTCACACTAATACCTGATTTTTGTAAAAGCAGTTAGAAGTAGCAACAAAATGTTTTGTGTGTGTGTATGGATTGGCAGCAAAATGATAATAATGTCATCACATCATAGTTGTGACTGAAGCCTTTAGGTAAATAACCTGTTGTCTTCCCCCATCGTCCCATTAAAACTAGGAACGAGTTGCTTTAAAGTAAAAAAAAAATAGTGTTACAGTTGCCAAGAAAACTGAGCTGATAAGATAGCAAATCTCTTTGTAAGGAATATGTGATATGAATAATCATTTTTATATCCTATTCGTTTGTTTTGGAAACACAATGATTTCCTTCTAATTTGTATGAATCAGGACCCTTTGAAAAAGAAATGGTAAATGGAAGCGGGGAGCCATTTTTATACTAATCCTGTTTGGGAGGTAATCTTAGAAGCTAAATTTAGCTGCAAGAATAATGGCAGATTTAGACGGACCCTTTTTGTCGCATTCATTTAGTCATCTGCTGTGAGCTGTAAAAATCAAAACTTTTAAAGAGTAAATGTAGGTGATGTGCTGCAACGTTACTGTGAAAAGAAAGATATAAAAGCAGTGGATTAAGCCTTTCTCTGTCAGCAAATGCCTTTCCTCTTCCCTTAGTCCATGTTGGGGGGTTGAGGGGTGGGGGGGCAGTGTTGATTATTTATAATGTTTATGGTACACCGTTTCATCATCAGCATTAGGATTATCATTGCAGAAAAAATATCGTCCCTTAACGGGAAAAATATAAAGAAATCATTCATAATGATGGCAGGGCTTCTTTCATTATGATGAGCTGTATTATTTCCATTATTTATTCTACTCTTTTCAGGAGGTTAATAAAGCAAAATACTCAGAACATATGGTTTGTGTTAAGAGAAAAATAATAGCTTAGTATCAGCTAGGATAAATACAACCTAATAATTCCGAACTTGACTGATATTCTTAACCATGAGAAAGTAAAAGGTGAATCACATTTATCATGAATTTAACTCTTCTATTGGTATTTTAGCAAATGAAATAGGTTAAAATTGGATTCTCGAGCAATGTATAAATAGTGTCTGATGTATGATAATATTAAGTTTATGGTCTTCATATTTCTTTGTTTATGAATGTAATTGCCAATAAGTAAAATTTTAAAGTTGCAATACTTAAATGTAATGTAAATAAAAGTAGTTCTGTCACTTGCTATGATGGACCCCTTACTCGGTTAATTTCTTTACTGTTCACCACTGCGCACACGATATATATATATATATATATATATATATATATATATATATATATTATATATATATATAAGATTATATACATACTATATATATATATATATACAGTGCGAATGATGGTGTTCTTACCTGTTAAATAGTTTGATGCTGGTTAGAATCCCGATCGTGAACTCATTTTTTTTGTCTTGCTGTTATCTGAAACGGAAAGAAGTAACTACCTGCCATCTACTTATACATTTATAAAATTAGGAGTCACCTTTAGGGAATCTTTATCTTTTTGCGATTTACTTTTTCAGACTCACAGACTTATTGCTTTGACCAAGTTTTCTGTTCCAAAATTTTCCAATGCAATGACTCATGAACCGCCGGTTGCACAACATACAGATATGCGGCTTTCTGCTAGGGAGAATAATGGTAAAACATTAGCCCTTTAACTAATTAGCCCACCGTAATGGCAACAAATTGTTTGTGAAGTCAGGGTAAACATATTTTGTTGACAATGACTAATGTTTCCTAACTTGAGAGAACTACTTTGCATGTTGAAAGGTTCAGCTTACTGTTCAAAAATTTCTTGTGTTCTTCATAAATGACTTGATAATAGATTTCGATTCCGTTGCATTTGAAACTGAATATAGCTGCAGGCGAGAGCAATGAAGTTTTTACTACCCTGAAACAATCATTTACTGCCACGTAAATTGTGTTCAATCGAAATCATTTGTTTTATATTTCTTCTTATTGCTCCATCAGGATGGCCCTATTAAAAAGTTATCCATCATTGCGTATCAGGTAGCGTATGCCTTTTATACTGGCTTGTAATGGATCTGTGAGAAAATGGCTCAAGGAACAATATAAGAAATAATCATGGAAGCCTTTATAAAATGTTATCGTTTATAACATTGAGTAGGGAATAAAATTATATTTAAATTTAAGATCGTACCCATGATTTTCTTAATTATCTCCTTTTATCAATGTGATCTTACTAGTTCCTCAGCTATAGTACTCACTTGCCAATGTTACTTCCTTCGCTCTAGTTTTCTATTTTCTTTAGGCTACTCTCCCAAGAGGATAAAACGCAAAGACGAAAATAGATAAATAGTTAGTTAAAAATTTCATCATCAAGGATATTTGTTACTCAGGTTATTTGCATTTTTATTTTCACCCTTTTCGAGATCCGTTCAATATTATATGACCTTTATCATGCAATAATATTTATCCAAGTTTTAGATATTAAAATGCTGATATATAACATGCACTGAAGAGGAGAGTATGTATAATCTTTCCAAGTTAGTAGTTTTGTATCGAAGAGTATTTTTCTCTGAGTACCATTTGTCTCTGAAAAAGAGAAACCAAAAGGATTTCAATCTTCACTTTTTTATATTTCAGTTAAAATTCCTCAGAAATGTCAAAGAATCTGTCATATCACTGTATATTTTGACATAGTATAACGAATCACGAGAAACTAGTCTCTATTGCTTGCTGTGTGAAGTCAATATATGGAAAGTGGAGATTTATATAAATCAGTTGTGAATATTAAATCTATTTTCAAATAAAAAAAATGGAAATCCGTTAGAGTTCAGATTATTATTGGCGAGCGATATAAAACCTCTTCCGTTTTTGTGAGACATAATAGCTGAATGTTTATGAGCTTTAGAGGGGACACGGGGGTCTACCTAATATTAAACTCCAAACCTCATGTGACATTTCACTTCATTTGGAACATCAAAGGAGGGTCAAGTTTTGTTATCTATTAAAATTTCATTGAACGTAGGACACACGGATGTACAAAGCAAGAGTATAACCATTTTTTCCCGCAAAACTTCCTTTTGTTTACCAGAAATGACACCACTAAGCTTCTGAAGATATAATTAATCGATTTAAAAAGACTAGGGAAGGTTTCGTTTATTCTTTATAATAATAATATGTTTCTAAACTTTAGAAACATCATATGCTAGTGAGGTTGCTGACAATCTCTACAACCAATGTCATTAACTAGAACCATAAAACTTCAGTGCCTGGACATCATTAGACGCCAAATTTAATGCTGTTGCTATTTTCTACTGTAAACCCACTTTCCACATATTCTTTAAAGTTACGTGTAAGGTTGTGCTTTAAATATTTTGTCGTTACTTGAGACGCCTCCAACGTGTCTTTCATTCCTTTTATCACTTTATAAATATATATTAATACATACACACACACACACACATAAATATATATATATATATATATATATATATATATATCATATATATATATATATATATATATAATGTGTGTGTATAGTTGATCGCTGGTTTCAGAAAGAAATATTCAAGAAATAGTTTTGCTGGGTTCGGCTGACATTAAATGTTATTGCAAACATTATTTCCGGTAAATCGGTCAGGAATTTCATTAAAACTTATTGTAGAGAATTCATATAAAATATGAATTCATTATGATAATTAACTGTGAAGTTTTGCCGGGTATATTAAACTGGAAGCGCATTTTACCCCCACAGATTCAAAGTTACAAGCGAGAATATTCCCGCTTTTTCATTAAACACGGTATATGCAAATGCCCTTTTATTATATTAATTTTCATATTAGTATGGCTCAAGGGAAATTACTCAGGAAAACTCTGAGTGGGTCTTTTCATCGTATGAGAACTCACACGTCAGGATGCTGTTGATCTAGGAAATAAGGTTTTCAATACACGTGAAAGAAAATATTTCGGACTTTTGTGTGTGTACCTTAGATGTACCGAGAAATATTGCCATAAGGAAGTATAATTATGTTCGATGATTTCATTGTTCCGAATGCCACCTTTTCAGAAGGATTTTTAGCATTCACGACTTTTGGTTTTATGACACTTCAAATCAGTCTTTCAGTTTTCATTGACTTGAGATGAATGTTCTTATTAAAGAAATTCGTTTTGCCAAAACTCGCGAGCTTATTGTCATCTATCTACCGAGGGTTGAAACTATGCATTAATATTATTGTTTTAGCTTTATCTTAAGAAAACACAGTATTTTAGATTTTTCTTTTGATATTTGCTTTAATGCCAAAACCTTCTTTGGCTGTAGGCTTACAGGTATGCATCTTGTAAAGGAAAATCGTTATCGACATTATTTATGAGTATACTTTTAAATCTAAAGTAACCAATGATAGAGTTGCGTTTTTACTGCAAAACCCTGAAGTCAAATGAGCTTGAGTTTTTTTTTTATAATTACGATCTACAATTTCCCTTTAGCTCAAGACTTCAATAGAATTCTGTGTATTGTTGCCACTGCCACAGTAGCAAATCTTAATTACATGTAGCTTCTGTTGAAACGAGTAAAGACTAGTTTACACACGAATTCGAAGAATGGGGTTGAGGACATTAATGAGACAAAGTTCCTCTTACTTTATCAATTGATCTTATTTCAATGTAACTGCTCCAGGAACTGCAACTTTTTGAAAGAAATTTAATACCCCCTGCACTGATACAAGAATGCCAGTTGTTGTCTTTTTATTAAGTAGCCCGTAGGTTTGCGGGTGCAGAGCTGCAACAAATATAGCTACTAGTTTGGATCAGTTCCCTGAAAAAGCTAAAGCAACAATGTAGTATCAATTTATTAAAAACGTTTGAGGAGACATGAAACTTTATCTGCTCTATTTACTGCTTTTAATCTTCTGCATCTGTAAAATACCCTGGACATTTATCTTCAGGTTCAGTCTCCCCTTAAAATGCTTCCATCAAGAACCATAAATTTAAAATATACTTGCTCGTTTATCTTGCTCTTTGGGTTCGCCTCCTCAAACCCATTTTCTTTTCTGGAAAATTCCGAATCACAATCTTTGCCAAGACAGAGCCTGGTTTTTTTATTATAGATTTTTAAGCAAACATAAGGATTATTAAAGGTTGAAAAATATCCAAAGACTTGCTACAAGACAATGAAAAAGAAACTCATTTTATAATATATATATATATATATTATATATTATAATATATATATATATATATTGTGTGTGTGTGTGTGTGTGTGTGTGTGTGTGGGTGTGTGTGTGTTGTGTGAGTATATAGAGTGGTTTGAGTATGCGTGTGTATGTATACGTGGACGTGTGTATTTCCCGATGATACCCTTCCGGTTCACTTTGTAAGTATTTATACACGTATATACAAGGATTAAAGTCAAGATAGCAGTTATGCAAGAGATTGAGGCCATTCCACGTTGGTGGGTCACGGATCCCGCCTAAGTGACTCATTCTTATTCCGCGAGTCCCCGATGCCACAAGGAGGTTGTGATGGTTGGGAATCCGCTTCAAATCTTATGCCATTAAGGCTTTGCATTCCTTATGGAATGGAAAGTGCTAAAGTGTGCCACGTCATATATCATGCGCTTTTGCTCTCGGTATTTCCGTCGATATTTTTCAATCAAAGTTTTCTGTGCAACTGCGATTTTGCGCTCACAATATTTTTTTCATACATTTTAACAGATTTGACGCAGCTTAATTCACAAGAAAATGAAAGTTTTTTTTTTTTTTCAGAAAAATTGCTACCACTATATTGGGGCTAACACTATTACTATATAAGGCTGAGTTATCGACAAAAAGTGGCTCTGTTTCTGATTTTTTAAAGGGTTAACATTACAGTACAATTTAACAAGTATTTCGGTTCACAGCTATTTGTAATTCCATATTTATGCATAGTAACTTTTAGGATTAACTCATACCTTAATAGCGAGTTTAGGTTTTCATTAATACTTGGAATATTTTTAGATATAAAAATGCCTGATGATTACCTTGTTAAATTTTCGATTGTTGATTTTTTTCATAACGCATAAGTATCTTTATTAACAATACAAATATTAAAGAGACATATATTTTTAGTAGAGAACTTGGTTTAATTGTCTGTTTCGGTTAATTATTGGCCGTTAACCCCTATTTCATTAATTTTATGCTATAACGTGTACTAATAATTATGGGTTACTGTGTGAAATTGTTTATGCTATATGAACATCATTCTGTGTATTTATGATGGAGGAGCCATTGCAGGCATCCCATTGTGTGCAGACATCATGTTTGGCCATATCTTGAAAAGTTCAAACCATATTGATGACCCCATTCACAGAAAACATTCACCGGACTCCGAATAGATGTTTTACGAAAACTGTTGATATCTTATCATCCGTCATTGCACTTCCAAGTAATTATTTGTTCTAAAGTAAGAGCGACTCTATTTGGAGTAACAGTTGTTGCCTATTTACAGTTTCATTCTAGGCAGCGCTCCTCTTACAGGCTTCCACGGGAAAAATGACGGGTTTGGAATGATGTCTGTAACAGTGTGGTTGCAGCAAGTAACTCAATATCAAATATTCATGGAAGATTGAAAGGCAGGCATTTTCAGTACCTCATCTAACAAGAAAAAAATTTGAGTAAGCTGTATTTTACTACGATTAATCATTTGTGACCAAAAGACAATTCTGGCCTGAGCTTGCATGAAGACGAAATTATTTAAATTCAGTACATGACAAATTGGAAGGCATAATATCCTACTGTATAGTTTGTCTTTCTTGCCAGCTTTACTTGTCTCAACAGTACTTTTCCCTCGGGTTTCTGAGGCCCAGCATCATTGGAAATTCTGGTTATAGTACGAAATTGTACATTGAAACTCAAAATGCAATGAGTTCGAGTTTCCAGAAAGAGTTCCGTCTCTCTTTCATCTTTTCATGTAAACGGTATATGAAGTGATTGATCAAGGCAGTAAAACTAAAATATTATGTAAAGGAGATAAAAAAAAATCTTATTAAAATATATAAAAAAGGCAACCTTTAAGGCCTCTCGCGGTTGGGTGTATCGCTTCCACTGACGTTCCTAGGATTTATAATAGTTACCTTGCCGTTCTTTGCGCCCAATGACAGGGTAAATCATTATTATTGGAGAAAAAAAAATTCCCCTTTCCGGTTTAAGCATATGAAAATATATTAATTCCGAGGCCAGAGCGAATTAGAATATTAAAGGACATTGTAGCAAAAAACGATATATGTATATGAATCGACGGTAATATGTGATATGACTTATGTAAAATGCTACGTGTTGTCAAAAGCGCTACTTAACTACCGGAGGTCGAGGCGGGTTGAGTTGTCTTCAAACCAACGAATACTTCAGCGCGAGAAAGTATTTGAGGTGAGAGACGACATATACCTTTAAGCCTCTCGCGGTTGGGTGGTATCGCTCACTGACGTTCCTGGATTTATAATGTACCTGCGTTCGCGCCCAAGTACAGGTAAATCTATTATCGAGAAAAAAGATTCCCCTTCGGTTAAGCATATGAAAAATATATTAATTCCGAGGTAGAGAAGAAATTAGATATTAAAGGACATTGTAGCTCGATATATGTATATGAATCACGGTAATGTGATATGACTTATGTAATGCTACGTGTTGTCAAAAGCGCTACTTAACTACCGGAGTCGAGGCGGGTTGATGTTGTCTCCAAACCAACGAATACTTCACGCGAGGAAAGTATTTGAGGTGAGAGACGACATATCCTTTAAGCCTCTCGCGGTTGGGTGGATCGCTTCCACTGACGTTCCTGGATTTATAATGTACCTGCGTTCGCGCCCAAGTACAGGTAAATCTATTACGAGAAAAAAAATTCCCCTTCGGTTAAGCATATATGAAAATATATTAATTCCGAGGTAGAGCGAATTAGATATTAAAGGACATTGTAGCTCGATATATGTATATGAATCACGGTAATGTGATATGACTTATGTAATGCTACGTGTTGTCAAAAGCGCTACTTAACTACTGGAGTCGAGGCGGGTTGATGTTGTCTCCAAACCAACGAATACTTTAGCGCGAGAAAGTATTTGAGGTGAGAGACGACATATACCTTTAAGCCTCTCGCGGTTGGGTGGTATCGCTTCCACTGACGTTCCTGGATTTATAATGTACCTGCGTTCGCGCCCAAAGTACAGGTAAATCTATTATCGAGAAAAAAAATTCCCCTTCGGTTAAGCATATATGAAATATATTAATTCCGAGGTAGAGCGAATTAGATATTAAAGGACATTGTAGCTCGATATATGTATATGAATCACGGTAATGTATATGACTTATGTAAAATGCTACGTGTTGTCAAAAGCGCTACTTAACTACCGGAGTCGAGGCGGGTTGATGTTGTCTCCAAAACCAACGAATACTTCAGCGCGAGAAAGTATTTGAGCTGAGAGACGACATATACCTTTAAGCCTCTCGCGGGTTGGGTTGGTATCGCTTCCTAACTGACGTTCCTTGGAATTTATAATGTAACCTGCGTTCGCGCCCAAGTACATGGTAAATTCTAATTATCGAGAAAAAAATTCCCCTTCGGTATTAAAGCATATATTGAAAATATAATTAATTCCGAGGTAGAAGCGAATTAGATATTCAAAGGACATTGTAGCTCGATATATATATTATATATAATATATATATATAATTATTTATATATATATATTATAATTTTATATGTATTAATAATAATATAATATATATAATTAAAATAATTTTATATATATATAATTTATATTATTATATTAATATATAATATATATAATATAATAATTATTTAATATATACATATATATAATATAATATATATATACACACATACACACACACATACACACACACATATATGTATATATGTGTGTGTGTATGTGTGTGTGTGTGTGTGTGTGTATAACAATTCTTGAAGTATTATTTCCAAGTATATGAATAAGAACGTTTGATTGTAATGCGTTAAAATAATCCGTTGTGTTCTCAGTTCTCTTTCCAGTAAAGCCAATTACGAAGTGACATCCAATTTTGTAAATAAGAACGTTTGATAGTAATGCATTAAAATAATCAGTTGTGTTCACAGTTCTCTTTCCAGTAAAGCCAATTACGAAATGACATTCAATTTTTTGTCTTCCGGACAGTAAGAACCTATGCCCGGTACAAATCTATATAAGAGTCAATCTCCAATCAGATGTAGAAATAATCTCTTATCCATTGTACGAAGGAAGCTATATAACATTTTCCCCTCTGCGGTAACATATCACGAAGCAAGCGGATATAGAGAATCAGCCAAGATCCTATTATACCTTTCATATAAGACAAAAGGATCAAATATTCATTCCATACGATTCCGTGAATGTGTCACCAAAATTGGGTCGGGGCCAAACGGCTTACTCAAGAATTTATGGCCAACGGAAAGCTACAAGAGCACATTAAAAAAATAAAAAAAAAGACTTATTGTTCCTTCTTGCTGATAAATCTCATATTTTATCGCTATGGAAAAATAAAAAGATAAGTAGCTAAAAAAGCCAGAATGAAGATTGCTTGTGAAACAAACTTGACCATTACTCCGTGGTAAGAGCCGTGGTAAGAGCAGTTAGAATAAAATCTTAAAAGAAATAAAAACAGAACTATTCTTTTTCCATTGGTTTTGCGTTTGATTTTAAAATGCTAAATAATTAGAACCCTAATTTCAATTCAAGCTCGGAGTAGGTAGTTTATTAATGACCTTAATCCAACATATTAAGTCATGTTTCGTAGTAGATTTAAATAAGAGTTGTGCAATTGATATTTAGTACTTCACAAATACTTTTCTTCTTCGTCCAGGGATGTACTCATCCCGATTGCAGAACACTGGATGACCATGGTACAAGGGTCCGAACACGTTCTAATTTTTAGGATGTATAAGTGGGAAAAAAATCTATATATATATAGTTTCTATTAGCTTGGAAGGGGCAGTATCTCTGGTACTAGAATGTTAAAAAATCTTTGTTGGTTAATCTAGCGGCAAATGGGAAATAGTAGAGCTAGGTTGTACATCCATAGATACATTAGGAATTGATACTAGATCCAACCCCCCCCTCCCCCTCCCCAGAAGTTAGATCATATGCTATTACGAATTTTAGATGAATTAGGTTCTGCTGAAATTACTGGTATCCAAAGTAGTACTGCACGGTGGCTTGATGATTCCTGTTGATCTGCATATTAGAACATTGTTGAAGAAGTGGGGGACTAAATATGCTGTTGGTTTGTTTAGAAAAATTATGATAATAGTTTGAAAAATAAATCCACCAGAATTATCTTAACCTCATACTTGGTGGACCAGTATATCATTGTTCATCCTCAGGTAACCCTTACTTGTCAAGTTAAAGATGGGATACTGTAAATCATTCCTACGGGCAAGAGAGAGATCGTTTTCTGTTTATGGTCTTCTTCCTGTTATATTGAATTATGTCTAACCATTTTTTTTTTATTTATAGGTATTAGGATCCGCGAAAAAGTCGGTGATGAGATCTGGAAGGAGGTTTAAGTTTGACGTATTGGGTTCTTTTTTCACACCATAATTATTGCACTGATTACAATGATTACAGTTGAGTTGCTGAACAGCCATAAAGCTGTCAGACCTAACTGAATATATATTGAATGCTGACACTTGTTTTGGAGTCCAAACCTTCTCATATTCATTATAAAACTACTTCTGAGGTGACTAACTGATAGATATATATCTATCTTTACAAATGGATGTGTGTAGGTATATATGTGTGCCACATAGACTTTGGAATGCATTGAGGTATATATATGACCTACCATGTGGAAAAGAATGCTGTAGTGGTAAGACATCACTGGCACCAAAGGGGCTAGGTTGTTGGATAACTGATATCAGTGTCTTACCCACAGTTTCCAAGGTTGCTAAGATGAATGTTGACACTCCTGGTGCCCATTAAGTCCAACTTCAGCCCAAATGGGGGGTGGGGTGTTAAAAGGCATGAAGTCACATACAAATAACTGAAAACGAGAAATATTGGTGTCTAATCCGTAGTTTTCGAGGTGGCTGAGATAAGAAGTGACACTCCCAATGCCTTTTAAAACCAAGTTCAGCCCTGATAGGAAGGGGAGGGAGTGTGAGAAGGTGTGGGAAGGGGGTGAAATTTAAAAATAACCAAAAACAACAGATATTAGTTTCTAATCTATTATTTTCTAGGTTGCTGAAATTAATTATAACACTCCTGATTCCTTCAAGTCCAAGTTCAGTCCCGATAGGAGGGGGTTTGAGAAGGGGTTGGAAGGGGCTGACACAGTAATAACCGAAAACGACAGATATTAGTGTCCAATCCATAGTTTTCGAGGCTGCTGAGATGAATAATGATGCTACTGATGTCCTTAATTCCATGTTCAGCCCTGATAGGAAGGCGGGTTGAGAAGGGGTGGGGAGTGGGTGACATGTAAAACAACCGAAAATGATAGATATTACTGTCTAATCCATAGTTTTCATTGTTGCTAAGATGAGTAGTGAAACTCCCGATGCCCTTTAAATCTAACTTCAGCCCCGATAGTAAGGGGGTGAGAAAGGGCTGACATGTAAAAATAACTGAAAATAACAGATATTAGTCTCTAATCCATAGTTTTTGTGGTTGGTGAGGTTAAATAGTGATAATCCCAATGGTCTTCAAATTTAAGTTCAGCCCCACTAGGTAGTGGGGTGAGAAGTTTTGGGAAGGGGATGGCGTAAAAATAACTAATAAATGGATTTTGGTGTGTAATTTCTAGTGTTCAAGGTCGCAGAGATGATTAGTGACACTCCCAATGTCCTTCTATTCCAAGTTCAGCCTCAGGGTGGGGTGCGGGAAGGTGGTGACGTGTAAAAATAACCAGAAACTACATATATTAGTGTCTAATCCATAGTTTTTGAGGTTGCTGAGATGAATAGTGACACTTCCTATGCCCCTCAAGTCCAAGTTGAGCCCCAACAAGAAGGGAAGGTGAGAAGGGATGAAAAATGAAATGTCAAAAATGACGAATAGTAATGTCTAATCCATTGTTTTTGAGGTTTCTGGGATGAATAGAGACACTTCCGGTGCTCTTCAAGTCTAAGTTGAGCCCCAATAGGAATGGAGGGTGAGAAGTGGTGAAATCTAAAATGCCAAAAATGCAGGGCAATGTGACTGAAGCAATTATCTTTACATAAAAGGGAGAGAATGAGAGAGAGAGTTAAGAGGGAGAAAAAGTGAGTAGAGGGGGTTTGGGTTTGGGAGAGTGTTTATCTATTGTCAAACAGATTTTCCTCGGGCAGCCCCAGGTTGGTCAGCGGAAATTACATCCGTAGATGCCTATCCAAGTCCAGTGGTTGCTCTCCATTTTGCAATGCCTAACATGCATCCATTTCTGAAATCGATTCAAGCAGTATCTGAGATCTTTCCTTTTCTTCTGTTATGATCCTATCTCTTCAAAATGTCATAAAAAAAAACATCCTTGCCTCAGTTTTATGACATATATATATATATATATATATATATATATATATATATATATATATATATATATATATAGATAGATAGATAGATAGATAGATAGATAGATAGATAGATAGATAGATAGATAAATAGATAGATAAATGATAACAACCTGTTTAGTTGCCTGATTTTTTTTTATTCTCCTCTTCCTTTCCTTGATTATAGGTATTTTACACATTATTATTGGTTTGTATTTAATTGCCCTTTAAATTTTACTATATTTCCATAATAATAATAAGATCTTCAAAGTTAAAGTAATAAGATATATTAGTAATAGTTAACGCAAACACTTACGCTTTATGAAAAATAATATTTTTTTTCTCAGATAGAATGGAAGAAACACATGGAAATGATTCAGATGCTATTCATGTAGCAGAGCGAACGTTTCACGGCGTTTGCTTTTTTGTGATGAAATCGTTGACTATGATGCTATAATGACTCATGATGCCTTGCTGCCTTCCGAAGCCTCAGTAACTGTTCCTGCTGCCGAAGTTGTACGAGAAGTCTACCCTGAAACGGTCTTGCCGTTATATAAACCCATTGTACTCGAAATATTTCTTTACATTTGCTTTTTGTTAGTTGAAACAGCCGGGAGGTCTGCACCAGGTCTCCACCTCCTTCTCACATCTTTCCACTATTATAACCCTTCTTCAAGTAAGGCCCCTTGATATGGTGAATTCAAACTTCTGAACAGCTTTCCTCTATCACCTCTAGATTTTTCGCTTTCACATATTTCCTTTTAATTATACAGCATATAAATTCACAATATAATGTGTTTATTACATCATTTACAAAGGCATATTACAGAAAAAAGCAACGTAGATACAGAACATTGATGGAACTAAATTTATTTGGATAATATAATACACACAAATCATAGTACAGCAGACAGTTAGAAGTGAGTTTTTTTGGATGATCTTGTGTACTTTGTCTCCGGTTTGTCACGCAAGAGCATCCAGCAGAAGTCCCCCATCATGCGGGGTTTCCACTTCCCTTGGTGGATTCTCTCCATCCTAGTAATATCTTAGTGTAATATCTTGGTGGAGCCTTCCTCCATTCTCATCACTCACTGCCCCGAGGTTCGGAGTGAAGAAGTTGAGGTGGGAGTGGAGAAAGTGAATTTTGAGTGACATTCGGCATCCCATATCCTCAAAAGACTGTAACTTCTCGATACACTATTGGTAATCTGGTACCCGTGTGTTACCAAGGAAGCTATTGCAGACTGGCTTAAATGCGTCCCATGCTGTAAGTTCCTTTAAGGTAAGAAGCTCCTCAAGGTCCATATCCTTCAGCACCTCTCGGATCTGAGGTCCGCCGAAGACGAAATTCCTTCATTAAACCAAGCTTGATATGAAACGGTTTTGTAACGTATGTCGAGCAGCACTAACCATCTGCTCTCACCGCCAGTAGGCTACTGGTGCACCCAGCCGCATTGCATGTCAGTGTTGCCAGATGCTTTTAGTAAAAATAGGGCATGCAAATTTTCTAAAAAGACCTCAATCACCAAAATTTCGAATTAAAAAATGCACAAAATGTCCTATATAGAACACATCTGGTAGCCATGAATGCATGTACACATTTTTGTACATGTATACATTCATATATAAAAAACTAGAGGTTTCGAATCTGAAATCAGCACCCCAAAATTAGGCTGTAACTATTTTTATGCTAGCCACAGTTTCCTTGTAAACCAGTGTAATCATATATGACAATTTGTCAGGGTTGCTATATATTAATGGTTAATTTACATGCGAACGCAGTGAACTCTCTCTCTCTCTCTCTCTCTCTCTCTCTCTCTCTCTCTCTCTCTCTCTCTCTCTCTTAAAATAATTTTTGAGTACGTAATTCATAATTGAAAAATCTTCATATAGCTGCGAAATATTCTTATCAGTTTCATAAAAAAACACGAATAAAAAATTAAAGGAACTAAGACATTGATCTTTAAAGGAAGCTTATATTCGAGTTCATTTGAGCGTGAAATGCTATAAGGGGATAAGGGAAAAAAGTTACCATGTCTGGATGAAATTGACCGAAGAATTTCCTTACCTTCAGTTTTATATAAAAAAGGTAGTTTAAAAGTTACCGTGAAACTGGAATGTATCATTTATTCTCTTTAATAAATCTGAATGTTCTTGAAAATGCTACGGATTCATAATTTTAAGATGCCCTTATCTATTTATGCGTGTTTGTTTCTGTTAGATTTGTCTTGTATGTGCTCTAGATGAAATGTTTGCGCATAAATATTCCGAAAATCATAGCGACTGTCATTCATGTGGAATCATTTCTTCCATATGTTAGATTATTTAGTACACTTCCCCAGCGGCGTCATATTGTATTTCTTTTTCTCCGATTCCTCTTCATGACCATATTTCATTTTTTATATTTCCTTAACTGCAGCGATTTCATTTCTTTCAAATCACGGAAACCCCCATTCTTTCATCACGCTCTTGTAATTTCCATCCGGCTTTTGTCATTCCACTTGACCTTGAATATAAATGAATCCATTTAATTTCGCATTCAACGCCAGTGAAAAGGGAGTGAGAAGGAAGAGAGAAATGATAAGTGAGAAAGCAAGATTCTCAGGAAGTAAACGACCGAAGAAAAATTAGGATTTGGAATGGTTTCCAGAATATTTTCCCCGACGGAAACTAAAGAGAAATGGCCGGGTAATATGCTCTGACGTAATTGAAATATAATTGGATGGGGCAGAAATGTTAACCAGCTTCCCAAAAAGCGGGCCAAATATCAATAAACGAAGAATTTTATCAAAACTGTATTCGAGGGCTGCCAAAAGTATTAAGTATTCGCATATATAAACAAACACACACGCACACACACACACACACACACATATATATATATATATATATATATATATATATATATATATATATCATACATACATAATACATATATATATATATAATATATATATATATATATATATATACATATACATACATACATATATATATATATATATATATATATATATATATATATATATATATATTCTTAGATATATGTATATACTTGCACTTCCTTCCTCGAGTTTTGTGAGGTCTGTGTAGACCCGAGGTAAGGCAAACTTAGGTGAACACGGTGCTAACTGGGTCATACCGAAGACCAGCTGCCTTGTGATCAGTGATGACACGTTCCGGAGGTGTGACCTCGCTGTCTTGGAGTAAAGTGGTGGTCTCGCTTCTCAGACCTCTCGGGTCTCCTGTGAAGCAATTAGTTGTGGTGGGCGTCCATCGAACGAGCATGTCTTGTCTAGCTGATCTCATGCTGAGGAAGAGACAACTGTGAATGTCCTGCTCATCGATCTTTCGGGAAATGAAAGGAGGAGGAGGAGGGATGTTCTAAAGACTTGTGTCACTATTCTTCCAAAAGTAGTTTACAAAGGAAAAAACAGGCACGAAAACTCTGGCTTAAAGGTAGAAGTCATGCGAACGATAAATGGGAGTCTATTTACGTAAATAGAATGTCAATATGGAAAAATTAACAATAAAAAGTTGAATGCTTCAAGCAAACTTCCTTTTTATAATATTAAGAGTATTTATCGGGGTAGGATATTACGTTAGCGTAACAATTTATATGATATGGGTGTGCAAGGCAAGAAGATGCAAAGTGCCTTTGTTAATCATGGAAAAGTGTTAATAAAAGCTATTCAGATAAATAAAGTGATGATTCTTGAAGAACAACGCAAAATAAAGACTGCTATTCCAGCAAGGGAGCAATTGATCCAGAAAGTCAATAGCTACTAAATCTTCAAATGAAGGGCCATTCTAATTAGAATCCTGGAGGCAAAGAACGCTACAGAATATGCACAGTTGTAATTTAAGCTAATGAAAAGGAATTTTTTATGCGAATAGTTCGATAACGATTTTAGTACGTGAACATAAAAGTTTTTACGAATGCAGGCACACTACAAATGTTCTTTACTCTACGTAATGTTCATTGTTATGATTATCATATGTGAAAAGCAAATTTACATTTCATTTAGTGTTACATTAATGATAATTTTTTTGGTTACATTAATGATAATTTTTTTTGTTAAGTATTCGATAAACACACTTCTCACATCATTCGATTTTCTTTTATTATTTCCGATATCTTTCAGAATCATTCCATAACACCAGTAATGCAGGTTACAGTCTGCACTCCATGCTTAACATTTTTGGTAATCAACTTTATTAATCATAAAAACTAAATTCATGATATCCTACTGGTTAGTAATGGGAGGAAAGCATTTGTAATGACTTCGTAGTTAAAAAAAAAAAAGGTAGATCCTTTCGGTTAGGCTTTAGGGATGACTGGATGAGATACCCATGCCCATGCTCTTTTCCCAACGCTAGTAATCACAGTCAAGAACTAGGCCACCTCATGTTATGTGTGAATACCGATACATATTGCATATTACTTTGTAAAACAACCACTTAAACTTATTTCATGTTTACTTTGAATTCAGCAGTGAAAACATAACATTTATATTAAAACCTGTCATTCTCCTCTCGCTCGTGTCACCTAGCACTGTTCCCTGGATTGTTAATTTAGATAACAACATGAGGGGGAACAGCACTACAACGTATTTCTATGAGAGAGAGAGAGAGAGAGAGAGAGAGAGAGAGAGAGAGAGAGAGAGAGAGAGAGAGAGAGAGAGAGGCCTGGTGTCATGAAATGTAAATTCTAGTGGTTATTTTTTTTTATCTGAGGATAATGATCTTCAGCCATTCATGCTTTAGAAAATTTATTTAATATTTAAGATGAGATAGTTATATTACATAAAACGAAATTAAAAATTTGGTTGAATGGTGCTTCATTGCTTTATAAACTGCAAAAGTTTTAATTTCAGTACTACTTGTGCGTCGTTTACTAGAAGTTAATACATTTTTTTCATCTAATTTTTACAATATTATCTTAAGTAAAGGTTTGACTCTTATATTTAGAATTAGGATCATGTCAACATTAGCGAACCCATTATTTTTCAAGACAGTATTATACCAGTTTGATTTATATGTATGTATATATATATATATATAATATATATATATATATATATATATATATATATATATATCAAAATGGTTTATAATACTGTCTTGAAAAATAGTGGCTTCACTAATCTTGTCATAATCCTAAAATTATATTCCTTCAGATTCCTTATCGGTGGTTTGTGTTCAAAAAAGTTTTGTTTCGGGAGAATTCTGTACCTGGTAAATATCCCTTGGAGGTGAACTTTCGAGAGCATTAACTTTCCTTAGTTGTAAGGGACAGCTATGCTCATGTGTTTTCAATTTGGAAAGCTGTTTCTCTTTCCTTTGTTTTCCATGATCGGCTTGGAACTCGTCCTCGTTGTATTGATGTGTAAATAGTGAATTTTTCAAAGGCTTGGGATTTGTACATAATCAGTAGTTCTTAGTCATTACACTTATTTTCCAACTCATTTCAAACCCCACCGATTTACTCAAGAACTCGAGGAGTCCTTTTGCGTCTGAAGTATTGTCATTTGGGCCATACTCTATCTAAATAAAGGTTACTTTTCGAGAATGTCCTCTGCTTCCAGTTTTGCAGTACGTATTTATTACAAGGTTAAACATATAACGTAAGCATTGCCGCCACTTGATGTAACAAATCGATGCATGGTCCATGTTCGGCTGGCGTGATTCATTTTGTCAAGCCAAACAAACACTGGGGGCGCTTCCGTTCGTTCAGCGCCCAAGGCAGTGAAAAGAGTGAAATGGAGTGGTTAGACAACGAGACAAACAGATTCTGAAAATAAAAATCGAGTACAAGGATCTGAAGGTTTTACTGGTACAAAAACCGGCCACTGCGACTAAAACATACGTGGATATTCAGTTAGCGACTAAAGGGTTGCCAGACTACTCAACATGAAATTTTGTGGACAGGAAATGCGCTTTTTAGAGCCCAGTAGTCTTTTGCAACGTGTCTCATTCCTTATACATCGGGCACCATTAATTACGTTCTATCACATTTCTTGATTTTCCAACGGAAAATGTCTTATCATTTCCATTCCCCGGTTAGTCGGTCGAAAATACCTACACCATTGCACTCCTTATGTGCTTCCATTTTTCGTTATATTCACTGCCTTCCATTTCCTTTTATGGCTGATTTATAACCACTCTCAATGATACTCGACTCCTAACTTAGCTGTTCTCTCTTTTGTTTATTCTCTATATTCTCTATTGCATTTTGTAGTTTTTGAAAATGGTCGTTTCCTAATTTTTAACGCTGTATTCTCTTCACACGGCATTTTCTTTTTGCAGCCGTGCAAAAATTCATCTGCACTGTCTTTCGTTATTCCATTCACTACACAATATATTAGTCTCTTTATATTTTCCTTTTAATACTTCCAACGCACTACATCAACTCCACCTTTTTTCTCCCACAGTTTGTCATTTTCTTCTTGTTTCTCAATTAAGTACTTCTTCGATGGCAACCCTTGTACTTTGCAATTGCAATTAAGTCAATCTTCCTTTTCCTTTTCTGTGTCTTGAAAGTAATTGCTCCACTGTCAGTTTATTCGCTCTTCCTCCACATTTACTGGTACCCACAGCTATTCTCAGCTGTCTCACTAACCCTATCGAATGCTTTTATATCTTTTAATCATCAAATAAAGCTTCATTATTGCATCATTTACTTGGTATTCTAAGTTACCCTTATCAAATTCTATGGTTAAATCATTTGATTAGTAAACACTTCATCAAACAGAAATTTCATATAGTTACCAGATATGCGTTCAATTAATCTTTTTACCTACATATGGACCTAATGCTTTTGTCTCTACAATACTGTGACCTATGTTTAAATCTAACAAACATATCCTGTATTTTACCATTTTCAGTTATTTATAGCAGTACTTGGGAGATGAATTTTTTTAACATCACTGAAAGATTTTACCTCATCCACATTTATTCTGGCAATTTTGAAAGTGACGACAATTTATTAACTCTTCTACGCGATATCTGAGTCGTTTCCAAACCCACTTCTCTCTCATTTATATGAGATTTCTTGACTTCTGACATTTCACCAAGGACGGAACTGTTTGACTGCTGTTAACCGACCTAAAATGAAAGATTTTCAGGATAATTTAGAGCATACTTCCTTCCTAATGGCTCCTCGTGTCTTTACATGCACTCTTCCATTCTAAAGGGAGAAATTCATATCTACATACTAATGCTATAAGAGCAGGCACAACATAAGTGTATATATCTACATATATACATAAATACATAAATATATATAATTTATGTATATGATTTATATATATATATATATTTATATATTATATATATATATTGTGTGTGTGTTTTTATGAATGTGACGTTTCATGCCTAGTGCGGCATAAGGTGATTTTGATCCTCTTGTATTTCATATTTGCTCCCTTTGATATTATTGCTTTATGTTATTCTCTCGGAGCTGTAATTAACTGAGCAGAATGTTCATTCGTTTTTGAAATCCTAATAGTAGAAAGTACGATTTCTTTGCGCGAAGTTGCACCATTTTCCACTTGTTTTGTTGTTTGTCGTCCTCTGAAAATTGCCCATAGACAAACCGGAGGTAGGATAAATACGTAGACAAACTTTTTGCTAGGATCTTTATGTCGTTCAAATTTAGTGCCCTTACGCTTAAAGCTCAATCTGAGGCAAGCCATAAGGAAAAATCCAAAAATGCGTCTATTATATTCCCTGATTCTTTTGAAGGGAGAAAGAAAAACACAGTTGTTTTTACGGCATCCAGCCTTTTAGTAATCACGTTCCCAAACAACGTAACGAGAAACGAACCAACAAGAAAACATTGGCTAACTTGTATCATTTCCGTTTAATCTTATATTTGATCTCTAAATTTAGCCGGGCCGTTTTTGGGGCGAGGTGGGATAGCCTCTTTAAACTGTGACGTCACACGCCCACGTCCACATTTCACAGTGCTTGACTTAATTTGATAAATTTCTGACTTTTATTATTTTGGTAAATCTTTTACTCATCTTATCTATATTGTAGAGTATTGCTTATCTTCTTGAATATTTTTTTCCTGACCCTCTTCCTTGCTTTTACCTTCATCATCGTATTGTGATACAACTTGAAGAGGATGTATTAAAGCGCTTGGACATTCTCGCGTCAGGGAGACGGCAGAGTTCTTACTTTTATCTTTTGTTCTGGTTTTGTACACACACACACACACACACAGACACACAGACACACACACATATATATATAAATATATATATATATATATATATATATATATATATATATATATATATACATATAAAGTATATATGTTTGTGTGTATGATATGCACACACGCGCACACATAAATATATATATATATATATATATATAATATATATATATATGTATGTGTGTATGTATGTATATTTATAAACCAGAGAGGAATTATCGTAAATTTCCTTTTCAAAATAAGTCTGAGTGTGCGTCTCTCTCTCCACCTGTCTGGCACTGTATGTCATTTTGGTATGTTTCCTAGCGAAAGCAAATGACACACGATAAATGGGGTGGGGAGGGTGTGGTAACGTCCAAGCTCCCGTCAGTCCTCCATAGTGGTTATGATCTTTGCACATAGTGGTATTGTTTGCCTTCTCCCTTTATGGTTATGGATATCACAGCTGTTAAGGGAGTGAGAAAGAGGAGGGGAAGGATGGAGGTGAGGAAGAAGAGAGGGAAAAGTCATTTCTACACTGTTGAAATTCTTCTGTTTATCATGAAATTCAATTCTAGAATTTTGTTTATATTTTCATCTAAGCTGAATTAATGTGGTGGACCAATTTGAGTGCGTTGAGGTATATTGCCGGCGTTTGACAGGAAGAGAAAAAAATTCAGTTTTCCTGAAAGGAGTAGTCATGTAACACTGGTTACATTAATGTATTGTGAATTAAAACATGATGGGCCGCAACACCTTCATTCGTAATGGTACGTTCGTGTTGACAATGAAGACCTTAATGATATTAAAAGAAAAAGGACTATTACTTGAAAAATAATTGTAAAAATTTTTTTCACGAATTTCTTTAGACGATTATCGATGCCTTGTTTTGCTTCATCTTCCCTTGTTGCATAAGAAAAATGTAGACATGCGATATTATCACGAAGGTGCATCCTTAGTGTTACTCTCAAGATGTGATATATTGTGCAAATTTTCGATTAGCACTCAATGATACTAATAAACAGTTTTAATGGGACCAGTGTACAAAGACGTTTACGCTGTACCATACATGTTCTCAAATGGCTTTCAAACAAATAACCTTTACATATTATGAGGTATGAAACTGACGAAGCCATTTTTTCTGATGGCAAAGGTTTACATTTATTTTTATAGTAGTTCAGCTTCAGGGTCCTTTTAACTGATTTGTACCAGCATACATGATGTTATAATCATAATTATTGTTTTCTTTAACATATTCCTATGAAGTAACTTTTTACATGATAATTGTAAAATTAGGAATTTTCAAAATATCTTGGAAGCGTGACCGAAGAAGCACAGTCAATTATCGCGTGCTAGGTTTCATAGTTATAAAGGAGGTGCCTATTTATAGAAGTTAGATGATTAGATAAATGCTTGTAAGCCTATACTTATAGAAGTGGCCATTAGGTTTTCTTTAGCATATCGCAAACCATCAACATAGTTTTTAAAATTTTATGACAAAAAATTAACTACAATAGATAAAAGAATATTCGGAAATTCAACCAGAAACCTGCCTAATTGAAATACCAGCTTAACTATGTTGTTTTCATTGCTCTTTTTATAAGTTTGGTTGCGGACATTTATTTTCCTTCCAACCATTATTAGCACAAAACATTGAAAACATCACTACATCTCCTTAAAATGTTCAGGCTGTTACACAGTTAGAACGGTGTCTTCCAATATTAAAGAGCATCTACATTTAATAAAAATTATTTTCATAAAAGTTGATAACAATTTTCTTGCTTTTGCTACCACTAATCAATTGTAAAATATATTTTTTTCATAAAACGAAATGGTTACAATGTACCGAAAAACAATTGGAAACTTCACGTCAGTAACAAAAGTTGAACTTTACGGACTACAAAGAGGGCACAAGAGGAAATTAGAGTTTAACAATGGTTTTGAATAATCATTCATGTTCACACTAAATCCTGTTTGCATAGCAAAAACTTCTAGACATTAATACTTGAATTCAAATGAAGGAATCAGATTCTTTTTCCTCTCCAAAAACAAGCCCGTAACCTTAAGGAATGACGAAGAAATGGCGTTTGGCAAACACGCAGTTTTGTCGAAAAACAAATCTCGTACTTTAGGCAAGAAGATAAATTGCCCTATCAGAAACGACGTAACTGTGGGGCCAGATGCAAATGAGTTTCCCGGTACAAACAGTTTAATCTCCGCCGAGTGTAAATTCCTTAACACGGGGCCATTTAGAACATGTGACGTAGCGAGACACATCACTCACAGGTATGCTTTCACGCTCTTATGAGAGATGTGATGAAGGATAACCGAGACGAAAGAAGAAATGAGAATTCCGGGAAAATGGAATGAAACTCAAAGCTGAAAATTGTACTTATATATATACGTATAGACATACATACATACGTACATATATATATATATATATATATATATATATATATATATATAGAGAGAGAGAGAGAGAGAGAGAGAGAGAGAGAGAGAGAGAGAGAGAGAGAGAGTATATATATATATATATATATATATATACCTCTCTCTCTCTATCTCTCTCTCTCTCTCTCTCTCTCTCTCTCTCTCTCTCTCTCTCTCTCTATATATATATATATATATATATATATATATATTATATATATATATATATATATATATATATATATGTACGTATGTATGTATGTCTATACGTATATATATACGTACAATTTTCAGCTTTGAGTTTCATTCCATTTTCCCGGAATTCTCATTTCTTCTTTCGTCTCGGTTATCCTTCATCACATCTCTCATAAGAGCGTGAAGCATACCTGTGAGTGATGTGTCTCGCTACGTCACATGTTCTAAATGGCCCCGTGTTAAGGAATTTACACTCGGCGGAGATTAAAACTGTTTGTACCGGGAAACTCATTTGCATCTGGCCCCACAGTTACGTCGTTCTGATAGGGCAATTTATCTTCTTGCCTAAAGTACGAGATTTGTTTTTCGACAAAACTGCGTGTTTGCCAAACGCCATTTCTTAGTCATTCCTTAAGGTTACGGGCTTGTTTTTGTCAAAAGTAAGCTTCGCTTCCACTTTATATACCACAAACTGGAGAGGAAAAAGAATCTGATTCCTTCATTTGAATTCAAGTATTAATGTCTAGAAGTTTTTGCTATGCAAACAGGATTTAGTGTGAACATGAATGAATATTTCGCTTTGTGAAAATGTTAAAAAAAAAAAAAAAAACCGGATGGAAAAATTTTGTAAAAAAATATTGGTGGTTTTATACATTAACCGACATTTAGTTGATAATTTGTTTTCCATTCAGCTTTTTTTACGAATGTCTTTAAAAAATAGTTTCGGAAATGAGACAGATAAGGTCCTGCAAGGTCAGGTGACAAAGTGCAATTACCTCAACTGTTGTCATCTGGTTTCGTATCACCTGCCTTCGCTTCCCTATATATATAATATATTATATATTATATTATTATATAATATATATAAATATATATATATATATAGTATATATATATATATGGGAAGGGGCTGAAGGCAGTGCTACGAACCAGATGAAAAAACAGTTGGTGAGGGTAATTGCACTTTGTTCACCTGACATTTCAGGACCTTATCTGTCTCATTTCCGAAACTATTTTTTATATTGGTGGTTTTATACAGTAACCGACATTTAGTTGATAATTGGTGGTTTTATACATTTAACGACATTTAGTTGATAATTGTTTTCCATTCAGGCTTTTTTTACGAAGTCTTAAAAATAGTTTCGGAAATGAGACAGATAAGGTCCTGAAATGTCAGGTGTGAACAAAGTGCAATACCGTCACCAACTGTTGTTCATCTGGTTCGTAGCACCTGCCTTCAGCTTTCCCTTTTATATTAACTAATTCCCTATATATATATAAATATATAATATATAATATATATATATATACTATATATATATCTATATATATATATATATATATATATATAGGGAAGCTTAAGGCAGGTGCTACGAACCAGATAAACAACAGTTGGTGAGGGTAATTGCACATTGTTCACCTGACATTTCAGGACCTTATCTGTCTCATTTCCGAAACTATTTTTTAAGACATTCGTAAAAAAAGCCTGAATGGAAAACAATTATCAACTAAATGTCGGTTAATGTATAAAACCACCAATATTTTTTAACAAATTTTTCCATCCGGTTTTTTTTTAACATCTTCATAAAAGCCAAATATCAACAGTTCCTAAACTATCATTTTATGGAAGTTTCCCGCTAATTTATCTGTTTAATTGCCCCAGATGTTACTTGGGGAGGTAGTACGTGTGCTCCACTCGTAGTTTGCTGAAGGTGAGATTAAATTCTCATCGTGGCGTAAGTTACCGAAAGGTTGTAACAGGTCCGACCCAAATTCTCATGCACAAGAGATCACGCCAAAGAAAAAAAATGTGAATAAAAACCTAAGTTACAAAGGTTTTGATATAATTGGCAAGGCTCCAAAAGACCATCAGTTGTCGTTACTTGGAACACTTCGTTAAGCAGCTACATAGTTCCCCAGTTGAATACTCTTACCACGTTAACTCCTCGGTACTTGCATTAAGTGTCACTCAGCATTTGCCTTCGTTTACTGCATAGTAAACTTTGTTCGTTTTTATCAGGTCTTGCTTTTCTACCTTTATTGTTTTCGGTAAAACTTGTTTTATAAACCTCAGGTGACTAAAAGTGTAGCGAACAAAGGAATTGTCTTTCTCATACTCGCTGGTGTATATACGTTAGAGGTGTATTGGATATCCGCATCCGCATCCTCATCCGCAGATTATCCGCATTTTTTAGAAACTCCGCATCCGCATTCACATCCGTTTTGACAAGTTTTCAAACATCTGCATCCACATCCACATCCTCATTGGCAGCACATGCAACATCCGCATCCGCATCCGCAGTTGGAGAATGCGGATATGCGGATGTCACCCCTACTCAGTGTTCAATAGTCCATAATCCATATACTCATACATTATAGGTAACTTTAGAGGTCGTTTTTCTAAATTTGGCTTTTTCATTTACTTATTCAGAATACATGATGACATTACAAGATATAATTAAACTCAGTTACAGTATACCTGTTTTATAGCATTTTGTTTTAGCAACTTCATCATGTCGCTCATAGCAGTTGTTGATCATAAAGGTATTGTGTTTATTTGGAAATTCTCTCTCCCTCCCCCCTCTCTCTCTCTCTCTCTCTCTCTCATCCTCTCTCTCGCTCTCTCTCTCTCTCTCTCTCTGAAAGCAAAGATTGGCTTTGAGTTTTGTCACTCTTATGCAGTGAGTATGAAATAACCTTTTGCCAAAACAACGACAAACGTTTGTGTACTGCTTGTACTTTTTATGTACTGTTTGTACTTTTACGTTCATATGGAAGCATACAGCAGATACGCACATAAGTACAGTATCAGTTTTGTTTCAACCAGTTCAGCAAATATTATGTATCCATTCTCTTTCTTCAAATTTATGCAAATTATATATATCCTGTAATATTTCTAATAACATTTAACCCCATTACCCTCCCAAATATAGTACCCCCCATATATATAATATATATATATATATTATATATATATATATATATATATATATATTATATATACCGGTTAATATATATATTTATTTATTTATATATTACTAGATCGTTTTTCTGGTGGTCTAAGATATTTTATAATCAACAGTAGATTTCAATACACATGGCAACAGATGCGAGTATCAAACACAAGGAGAACTCTTGTTCGTTATGGAATTTAAGGCACGTAATTTGAAGTTATGTGGCTGAAAGTCGTCTATCACAAGCAAATATATCGAAATTACTTGGACCACATAAAAATCCGCATCCGCATCCGCATCCGCATCCGCGAGGGTATGGCCATCAAATATCCGCATTTGCATCCGCATCCGCATTTTTCATTTTTTGATATATATGTCCGCATCCACATCCACAAATTTTAAAAAGTTGATATCCGCATCCGCATCCGCAAATCAAATTTTCAGACATCCGATACACCTCTAATATACGTGTGTATATAAATATATATATATATATATATATATATATATATATATAATATATATAGATATATATGTATGCATATATATATATATATATATATATAGATATTATATATATATATGTATTTTGATACGATTGCTACTAGGGTATGTACAATAGATTATGGAAAATGATTATGGAAAATGATGCAATTCTGGCTTTGACCTTGGATTGGGTAACAAATCATATAAATATTACGGCTCAGGGCTTACTTCAAACTGGAATACGTAGACCTTATACGAATATTAGTATGGGTTTTGAGATAGTTTGATTGATGGTGCGAAAGCAGTATTGGAAAAAAGTATGGATGTTATTGATGCTTCAAAAAATATGAAGAGAGAGAGAGAGAGAGAGAAGTCAGTAGTGATTGTATTGATATGCTAATCACCAAAAGGAAACATACACCAAGATGCTCTGTCATTACTAAGATTGCCATAAACAGCATTCTGGAACGTTATTAATACAAATTACAATTTATATTGTTGACGTTCCTTTTCGGTAGATCTGCTTTTAAAGCCCCGCATGTTCTATGAATGACTACGTCTTACAGGTGGATTCAGGTTACCTTGCAGGCCATTAGCGTAATGAGTTCATGGTTATACCTTACAAGGTAAAGACCAAAATAGAAGTAGAAGGGTATTTTTCCAGATGGGAAAGTATCCGTGCGGTAAAGACTTTCTAAAACCCCCTTTAGTGTAATGTACTAACGAGGCAAAAAAAAAAATATCCTTCAAAATAACTCTATATTTCCAACCATTACATCAGTTTGTACGAAATGCTTTAAAGAAATAGAAGTGTCGCGAGATGTTCATAAAAAATGTCAATTGTTTTTGAGAAAACTCATAAACTGGTGGAGTCATCCAACGGAAAAAATTAAGCATTGCACGTACTAATATTTCCTAGATTTACGCATTGAACCGTAGGAGCGGCTTCTGGATAATGGGCATGAAGGCTGACTACAGTTTGAGCTGGTGTAAAGAAAATAGCATATGATTTGAATGTGTAAACTTCAATATCTAATCAATTTTTTCGTTAGATTTCTCAATGTATGGTGTATGACTTACAAACATTTACTGGCATCAAACACACAAAATTTCATGTTTCATACTGTTATCGATCGCGTAAATAATTTTATAAGGAAAATTAGCCAATTCCGTCATATTTGTAGCCAGAAATACCTTATTATGTCCCACATGCTTACAGCATGTTCATTTATATAATTAATAATCACTCAAGCAGCCAATATCCTCTACTTAATTGCCTTGTCGTTCATTGATAAGGTCGTATTCTCTGTGTTTGCAGTATTTCCTCTTACTTGTAAATTATGACCAGATGTTAACGGCAGACGGGATGAATAAAAGTATTACTTTTTTATTTTCTTTTATACGATGTGTTTAGGCATAACAATCGACTACAAGATTGTTATTTTCGCGAAATACTGATTTGTCTGTTATTACACAGTAATTTCAGTATTTTTAAATGGTGCCCAAATAATAATTTAAGTAAATTCTTTTCATTCCTGGTTCAGACGTGGAAGCAGTTCCATAGTAACACTTCATGCTAATATTTCGTGAATGCTTCTTTTTCAGGTTTATTTCTGTATATTTCAAAATTGAAGATTATAGCCAAAGTTAACTTATGCAATAGCTATTCGTCGGAGAGAACTTTATTACGTTTCCTTCCCAAAATGACACCCTTCATCCTGATGATTTGCATATATTTTGGCCACCGATACAGATGTTTTTTTTTGTTTTTTTTTATTCATCATTTGTTGGATTATGGCTTTTAATAGTCATACCGTGGACAGTGCTATGAAGAAATGCCTGTTATCTTAAGACGAACTGAAAAAAGGCGACCTTGTTCTCTTGTTATTCTATATTTCAATAACTTTGAAATTAATAATTTCACATATTGTTCTCGCTTTGGTGAGTAAATTATATTTATAATCGATTTCACCATTAATTCTACACTTTTATACGTAAATCCCTCATGTTTAAGTCCAGTAGCTGAACTTCAAATTGAAGTAGAGAGCCGGTGGACTTGAATATAAATACTGTACTTGGTAGCTACTTTACATTAAATATGGAAAGATCTCTTCATGTGCAGTCTTATGATATTTAAGTGGACATCGCAGTGAGTAACTCATCCCCAATATTTGATAAAAATCAGTTTTAATGCTTTCACACAAGAGAGAAGGTCATTTACCATCGTCTATAGCTGATTGATCTTAGATTACTTGAGAGTCACTTGTTATTATATCCAAAATCTAGTTTTCGTTATTATTATTATTATTATTATTATTATTATTATTATTATTATTATTATTATTATTATTATTATTATTGCCGTTTTTAGGCAAATTTCGCTAAAATGAATCAGTTTTATATGAAAAAAGGCCGTAACAGTTAAGTAACAGCAGATTTTGATGGTGTTACAGTGCTACAATGGTAAAACCGGATTACCGACAGAAGGTAATGGATTGATGTTTGTACAATTTGGCAGCCCATCACAGTCTTTGACGACATTTATGTTTTTATCTTGTGGCTTTAGGTAAACTCCCGGCAGACAAACAAGTAAAGTGGCGGGAAAGCACAACCTCCTGGTGGCGGGAAATGGAATTACTTCGAGAAAATAACGTGGTCGTCCTGACCCCTAAAAGAAATTGCAAACCATAAAGTGGTAAAGGAAATAAAGAGAAAGAGGAGTTGTGGCGAAGGGATGAAAGAAAAATTGCGCTCTCATATTTCTTACAAGACGTATTTTGACAAGAACAACTAAAAAATTATGGTTAAGGATGCTGCACTTTACTCTTCTTTTCTGCTCTTTATCTGCTTTTTTTCCGAGGGCCTCAGGAAAGCTGATATATGCCACACACAAACACACGTATATGTGTGTATGTGTGCATATATACATATATAATTGTGTACACACACACACATATATATATATATACATATATATATATATATATATATATATATATATATATATATATTGTGACGAAATGCCATGTATCTTGTTACTACACTTGCCAATCATTAATTGTTACCTCACAACAGCCAGACACCTGAACCTTCATCACAGGTACTAAACGACTGAATACTCTAAATGCAACAGTGATCCATTAAACAAATTACCAGTATTGAAGAAAATCAGACAAGTTCATTAAAACAGGTGTGAAGTAATCTCAGGTAATCAAATTAATTAAAGGGCATTACTCCATCAACAACTTTAAAAGTTAAGTATTTCCCTGATTTCAAAAGTCTAAGTACTTCCCTGGTTCTAACTCACTTCAAGTAAATTGAAGGAAAACAGCTCAATTACCACTCTATGTTTCTACCTAATCACAAATATATGCATGTATAGTGGTGAAAGAGAAAACACTTATAAAAATTTTGAATACAAAAATTTATTATTAAACTCAAAATTAAGTGTAATTCACAATATCAGGGAAATGTACTGTTACTTGAAAACAAAGCAAAGTTTAAGTAATCCTTTAATTAATTAGGTAAAATTAAATCAAAATTAATTTATCACAAAAGTCAAGAAAATTAATTCAATCAAAATTCAAAAGTGTTAGGCAATAATTAAAATTTGGAAATTAATTCACAAGTGCTAAACAACAACAAATCTTGAAAAGAATTCTCAGTAAATGTAAATTAATTCACAAATGTTAAATTCAATTAAATGTGCAACGAATAATTAATGAAAACAATTAAGTCAATCAGATTGTGAATGCAAATGAAAACACAGAAAAATGTGGAAAATACCAAAACTGTAAAAAGCACCAATCACACTGAATATAAAATAAAAACACACGTCAATATAAAAAATGTATAACGCACAAAAAATAAACACTTCAATAAGAAAAAAAATTGAAACAAACACAAAACACAAAAATTTGCAATGTGTAAATATTGAAATCGTTCCACTCAAACCATTGTAACTATTAGTTCTCTAAACCATCGTAGCTATCAGTTCTCTAAACCATCGTAACTATTAGTTCTCTAAACCATCGTAACAATTAGTTGCAATTAATAAACTTTTATTAAAACACCTTACCTTGGTACCAATTGTCTTTCTGCTGCAGCTTGTTTCACAATTCATCACACAATTCTCAAAAAGACTCCATTACACACTTGTCCAATGTTTGTTTAGATTCTGCAAAAGGCACTAAATAATACTAAGTAACTCTAAGAAATCCAAAATCTAAAAGTTACGAGTGACCATTTTGCATTACATTAATATGAATTCAAAAGTGGCGTGCGTGAGAGAGAGGGAGAGAGAGAGAGGAGATATAAACGCCAGGAATTCAAAGTCTATAAATGAATGCTCTTTCCTCCTTATATGGACACTTCAAGAGACTGACGGGCTCAATACAGGCGAAATATGGTGCAATCTTTCTAGAAGCTTCTAATAATATGACATAACTTTACAGAAAAATCGTGAAATCTACACGTGGTTTCGGCAAAGATGTGCGTTTATGAAACCAGTCATGTGCGTACTATGATCTCTACATGTTCCAAACAGAAGTTGAACGAGTAGGACTGATTAAGATTGACATGTTATGATAACAAAATGGAGACTTCAAGGTCTCTAATCTCGAGGCGATGAAAAGTTGTGGAAACAATTCTATCTCGGAACGGACAAAGTTAATCTCTCTCTTTCCTTATTCTACGTTATATATTCTTTTACATTATTTACTGCGAAATCTGAACATACATTTTAAGACATACTATAACTCTAAGCTAGCTAAGGAATCTGAAAATGTTGTAAAGCTGTATTCTAACATTTCATACAGTCCAGGAGAAGATATATGTGTTTGAAAGTAGCAACATATATATATATATATATATATATATATATATATATATCTATATATATATATATTATATATATATATATATATATATATATATATATAGTATATATATTATTTTAGATATTGTATTTATAACATTCATCATCAGTCCAGGGAGAAAAGATATATGTGTTTTGAAAGTAGCAACTATATATATAATATATATATATATATATATATATATATATATATATATATATTGATAGATAGATAGATAGATAGATGATAGATAGATAGTAGATAGATATAGTATATAATATATGTATATATATATATATATAATATATATATATATATATATACATACATAATATTACTCGTGTTAGGCTTCCGTAATACGGGATGGTTTAGAGACCAGATTCTTTATTTACATCGTACTACAAGGTTTTTTTGAGAAGTACAGTCTCTGTCTTCAACTATCCGTGCACGTCAACCATCCCATCTTATAGTGCCTAATACGAGTAAATGATTAAATGTACCAGTTATGGAAGTAAGAAAACAATTATAAATCATGCTTATGTGAGAGGTGCTTATCTGTAGAATTGTTTCCGCTAATGACAATCGATGTCATGGCCTGTGGTAGAGCAAGTTGAAACTTTCATCGTTACATTAATAAGCATACCCTAGGAACTTTTGTTGTAGGCGTCGAATATGTTAGTACACATTTTAAAACATTTTGGAATATATGTTTTAAATGTTATCTTTATACATAATGTCAATCATTTCTCTAGAAGAATACTATATATCTCTAGAAAACATGAAAGTAAAAATGAAGTTATAATATATATTATAGATAATATATATATATATATATATATATATAATATATAATATATATATATATATATATATATATATATGCGATTCCGTGTGTGTGTGTGTGTGAGCAGATGTATGAATCTGTGTATATTGCGACAAAAACTGAAAATTAGAAATTTTCAGTGATATACTTCCTTTTCTTAAATATTCTTGGTTTTTGCCTGGTAAGTTAAGAGGATTATATTCTTGCTTTCCATTGCGTTACTTGGAACCATTTTCCTTATTATGTCAGCATATCACCAGAAAAAAAAAAGTTTTGAGAATTTCAAATAAAAGTGTAAGATGTCTGACTGAGGTAACATTATTTGGTTAAATAAGGAGAGATGTGTTGCAGATGCGTTGCAGTATCACAAAACTTACTTGTGGATGGTCTTTGAATCTTTTGTTGGTCGTCGTTTCTGGGCAAAGGATGCCCGCGATTTCCTTTATGGAGAATTACCATATTATGCAAATTCTGTAGTCAAATCATTTTTAACTTTCATGTTTTCTTGAGATATATAGTATTCTTCTAGAGAAATGATTGACATTATATATAAAGATAACATTTAAAACATATATTCCAAAATGTTTTAAAAATGTGTACTAACATATTCGACGCCTACAACAAAAGTTCCTAGGGTATGCTTATTAATGTAACGATGAAGTTTCAACTTGCTCTACACAGGCCATGACATCGATTGTCATTAGCGGAAACAATTCTACAGATAAGCACCTCTCACATAAGCATGATTTATAATTGTTTTCTTACTTCCATAACTGGTACATTTAATCATTTTCTGTCTTCCAGCTGCATATTATTGTCGAATTATTGTTGAAACTCTCATGTATTCTTTAATAAAAGTATGAAACAGGTTTAGAAAAGAGAGTGACTTTTACGAACATCATATCACTTCTAGTGTTTTGAAACATAACCTTCTTTACTTTTAGTTAAAATTATTTCAGTTCAAGTGATATACAAGTTGAATAACGGATCTGTTTAAATGTTTTAAATCCAGTCGTTAACAACAAGTGATAATACTGTCACATAGTTTCATATCCATTTTCCCAGTGCCAGGTGGGAACAACGCCATTATCCATTCTTGTCAGAGCGAAGGTGCCATCACCCGTCCTTTCCTTAACAGAGAGTAAGCTGCCTCTATGAATTCCCCCGGAGGCCGCAACTCGTCCAGAATAGTGGCGCTGTATGCCACTCACGCACGGAAGGTATTTGGCACTCGCCCATTTCCCAACGACCTCCAATCCCATCCTTTGGCAGGATTGTGCCCCTTTGTGTGCTATTTTCACCTCCCATTTCCTGGCGCATTTCTTTGTATCCATCTTCGGTACGTTTATCCCTTCAGGCGTTACGCCTCGCCGATACACTTCGCTCCTTTTGGCCTCCTGGGACGGATTATGTCACATTCCTTTTTCTCGACGTACGTTCGGCACCTGGGGACTTATCCTTCTTTCTTAATATGGAGGAAATGCGTTGCTCATAAGATTTTGTTGTCAGTAGTGATACTAACGGCGGGAGCAGCAGCAGCAGCAGCAGCAGTAGTAGTAATAGTAGTAGTAGTAGTGAATTCCTATTGGGTACTAGTAAACGAATGTTTATTGCAATGAGCGTTATTGATTGATGCACCGTTGGCAATTTGAAGCATGTAAACAAGGGTCCTTTGGAAGGGCGTGTATTGTGCTTAGCATCGTTTGCATAACTAGTTAACTTTTTTTAACTCCTAATTTAAAATGATAGAATATAGACATCTTAAATTATTTTTTCATCTTAAAAATGGCTTCGAGTTAATGCTCATGCTGTTGCTAGACCTTGAATGCTTTTACTTTTATGATTCTGGACGTAATAAATTCTCACTTTTCATTTTTCATTTTGACGAACAAAGCCATTGTTTTCGAATGACAGCTTGCAGGCTCCTAGAAATTTACAGCGTCAACTGAACTCCTGTAGTTTGCGAGCCTGCCACATGCCGGGCAACCAAATTACAGTACATGAATTTTCTTTCATTCGTCACCATCATCATTTATCAATTTGTTACTTTTTTGCACTTGATCACTGTGTTTATACGCATGAACTTGAAAATTATAGATAACATGATTAAGATATTACTTATTTTAAAAGATTGGTTTCTTAAACAGATCTCAGAATACTTTCTCTCTCTCTCTCTCTCTCTCTCTCTCTCTCTCTCTCTCTCTCTCTCTCTCTCTCTCTGTCACTTCTCTACCACCTATATATCATCCAAATCCCCTGTACCCTGATGTTTGTATGCCTGCCAAGTCAGTGTGAGAACCAATTCGTCTATGTCGTGGGAACTATAGATTCACAGCTTCATAAATTTTAGGAAAAATTGGGCTTGGCAGAAATGAATTGTTTCCCATCTACCCGACCACTGTTCATATGATATTTTTTTTTCTCCTCTTGACTGGCTTGATTCCAAGTTTTCAACCAATCGCCATTCATATCTGTCTTCAACACTCGTGAATAATTGTTTGCTTTAAAAATCTGCATAGGCATTCATCCATTGGTCACGAGTCGGATTGATTTTAAAGGATGATGGTTACAAAATCGCTAAATGAAAGCAAAAGCCTCCATCAAACATTTAGGGTAATCCCAGAATAGTTCTTTTTCGAGCACAATTCATGACGAGGTTAATCACTGTGACAATTGAAATTTTGAAAATATTCCCATTTTGAACCATTCATTTTCAATCATCTCTCACGGATCATTGACGAACTCCATTTTCTGTTAGTGCCCGGAGCTGATATGTGTTAATTTGGCCGTTGCAATAGAGAAGGGTTATCAGAACTTGATTCTGCCTCCAGTCTATTCCTCTTTTCGCATTTCACCTTTACTGCTTGTTTATTCTATGTACCGTATGGATATTCAATTGGTTGATTCATTAAAGTAGCTCCGGAAAGATTTTTTTTTTTTTTTATCTAACCTTTAGGCAAGTGAATTGGCAAAAGTGTCTGGGTATCCTATCATTTTTGGTCGTATTAAGTAAAACTGAAAACACGCACTCGCACATTATTAGATGTCATTCCGATATATACCAATACACATTGCCAGAATTAAGACATTTCTCAAAACACAGTTGTCTCCTAGAAAAGATCAAGACAATTCCATTGAAACGTTCATGCATCAAGGGCTGAATAAAGGATGAGCGTAAGTGCAGAAAACCTTCCCACCATTCACTTCAAGCTTCTGTACTCTCGCTTTTTGAGCTTTTGTATCCCACTACCCCTTCTAATCCAAATCCAACAGTTAAGTACGTAATAGGTCTTCATCTCCTCCACATTAATATAATCTCCGAATTACTGAATGACATACTTTTCCCCCAGCCTAAAGTCCTTTATCTTACTAAACAGTCGAGCCAAATCAAATCCCGTACTTTCATCTTTTCGGCTACTTAAAACATCTCGCTTCTTCCATTCCTTTGGTCCCTTTCCCTGATGCAGATGGGCCTTATGTAACTTTGCCAACTGCTTTGTCACACGTTCAGCACCTTATTTCATCATCTCACTTTTATTCCCATCAACTCTTGATGTATTTCCATTTGTCGGCCTATTAATTTCCTTTTTTGGTTTCTGAAAAGTCCCTTCTGGAAGCACTTTTAAATATACTCAAACTGTCACCTTTGGCATCATTCAGCTCTGCCTCTCCTCTAACCTTCACATTCAATACATCTTCAAGATACTCACCCCATTAACTCATGACTGCAGTCATTTTAAACTGGATTTCTCCAGTTGCATCTTTTAATCTGAGATCCGGTTGCTAATTCACTTTACTCTGTGCATTTACTCTGTTATGGAACAAACTCCTTAAAGCACCTGCTCAGATTCACGTCTCTGTTTTTCTTATATCATTTACTTACATTTTGAATAATTTTATTTATTTACTCACAAGAGAGAGAGAGAGAGATTATGTTCGCCAAAATGTATATTCTTGGTCTTAACATACCGTTATCGTAAACGTAGAGACATGTCTATTGAGCAACTTTCTTTGAAGAAGTTATGTGCGGAGGCTGACTATGGAGGGAAGAAAAATGGGTACGGCCTTGAGATAATTTTGTTTCTAACTTCCGTAGTAAAGAATTGATAAAAGTGGGATAAATACAACGAAGAAAAGATGAACATTTTAGCATAGGCGAAAGGATAGATAAGAGTATATGGAGGTGGCCGGGGATCGCAAAGTACGTGGAAGAGGAAAGATTGGTAAAAAAAAGAAAGCTTTGTAATTCACAATTTTTGGGAGGAAGGTGGAAAGATAAAAATAAATTCTGGCTACATGGAGTGCAAAGGGAATGCAGGGCCTTTAATATCCAGAAGTGTAAGTAGGATTCCATAGTAGCTAGGAATTGAAGTGGATGGGAGGGTCATTGAAGGTATATGAGGTGTTTCATGGTGATTAAATAAAGTTTATCTTACCATGATAATGCGCATGAATTTGTGTTTCTGTGTACATTAATATCTTATATTTTTTTATGAAAAACCTTTTTCTCTTTCATTTGTCATTTGTTTGTTATGTATGACATTTACCGGACATGAAAGTTGACCAGTTAGCCATTAAAGCTTTCCTGGCGACTGCATTTTACTCTGTTGTCGGTTTGGAGAGCCAGTAGTCCCCACAGCCCTCGCAGTGAAACAATATAAACCTCGATAAAAATTCCTGTTTCAAAGCAACTCTCATGGAAGCCGTCACATGGCGAAAATTGCTTAATTAAGGAGATGAATGAAACTGGAATTTCGTTAGCGGTAAAATGTCATACAATTAACGATCTCACTCCCTTCCTTCCCACTCTCTCTCTCTCTCTCTCTCTCTCTCTCTCTCTCTCTCTCTCTCTCTCTCATCGTGATTTGTTGTAAGATTGTGCATCATCGAAGAAAGTATTGCGTACAATTGCATATTTTAAGAGGTACTACAAAATTTCAGTAACAAAAGAAGTTTTTCAGGCTTCATTTCTGCTATGTATAAATCGTGCAACGGCCGATATTTTCTCGTGCGCAATTCCAATATTAATTTGACAAAATGAGTCGAGAAATGTAAAATTAAAAACGAAAATAAATGGTATAGAAATGCAAGGGGAAATTTGATGCCCAGTTTGGTAATCAAACTTTAATTGACTGCCAATAATTTGAAACGTTCCTTTGACATTTACAGTGAGAATAGTGGCGGTATATCCTCTCGCACAAATTTGGGTACTGCAAGACCTATCACCTCCTTAGTTTGGGTTTTGTGGGAGCCAAACGAAAAATCAAGACCATCTAATGAAAGTTTAACATATGACTATATCAGGATCTGAGTTCTATGTGCTCAGGAGATTTCATTTCAGGTTACTAATTTAAAAATGACGTGGGTTCCTCTTTGGCCATGAAGATTGCAATCATCTTCATTCTTCCTTATTGCTCTATGAAAATTACTCATGGTAAGCGCATGGTGCAGTACTCTAAAATGTCATAAACACTGTAATTGTTAGAATATTTAAAATGGTGACAGAAATCTTGTTTTTGTTATTTTATTAAGGTTTCAGAAAATATACGGCAGAACTAGCTCATATATATATTATATATATATATATATATATATATATATATATAGATATATATATATATATATATATATATATATATATATAATATCTGTATATCTGTACATCCAATTTCTTGGAGAACAGCTCGAAGAACACTTTTTTACTACACACTCATGTTGCATATTCTAGGCAGGAAGTAGAGGACATGGCAATCAGTACATCAGTACGAATTAAAATTACAAAAAGAAATATTTAGGACAAAATCACAACAAAATTACATTTATGGAAGAAGAAAGAGGACGGGGACATACTACCCAGAAGTTAGCTAAATACAGACTGTTAGCAATATTATAATCTAGTACAAGGTTTGCGTATTCAATTTTATTGATGTTTTGCTATTCTTTTGCTCTAACGGAGAGGGTCGAATACACAACGAAGGACGTTGTATTTATCGTGTTCTTGTAAAACCATTTATTAATGTTTGGTCACTGGATCACAGTATAATAAAATGTAATTTGTTGTAAAACTTTCACGAATAATTTTAGTTTTTCTGGTATTCTGGCAGATCTTTTCTTCGGTTGATATTACTATTAATACTATTAATGTTATTATTTTTGGTTACCACCACTATTAGGAGCGTGGCACATCACAATTTGACTTTCTCCACACTGACCTTGTAATTGCTATTGTTGCATTAACTTTTACCACTCGGGTAACTACATAATGACAGTTTCTTCTGCTGTTTGCTCAACTGCCAATGTGGCTGTTAGGCACCTGTGACCTTGACTGTTGTGAAATCAGGTTATCCTCGCTTTCCGTATAGATGCTGTTGTTGGTGCTGATGATGCTGTAATGCAGCAATATGATGGAACTGGTTGGCAGTAGAGGACTGAATCGGAGCTCCCGTGTTTATAGATTTCGCATTCATTTCCGTTATGAGATTTGGCTAATTGTAATTTGCTTTCGCATAACCGGGCAGCGATTAGCAACATCAAATTATCCTGGACGGTCACAAAAATTGCAGTTGCAATGGCATGATTTGAGAGTTTTGCACATTTATGGAGTCATCATGAGTTTGAATGTTTATTCGTCATTATAACTGCTGGAAATTATAATTTATTTCAGCCAACGATTGGCTGCAGCTCAATGCTAAGAAAAAACATACGCTCATAAATCAGTTTTATTTGTAATGATATAAATTCATAGACCCTATTCCCTTACTAAGGAGTCAGAGAGAAATGACAGCTAGATTTAGAGTAAAGATTGGCAAGAAGGAATTCAGTGCATAAGTAACAAACAAGTAATTCAATGTAGAAGTAACGAAAACGTAATTCAGTGCATATGTAACAAACAGGTACTTCAGTGCTTGAGTGACAAAGAACAAACTCACAGAGCTTAAATAAGCCAAATCTTTATTGGTCATAATTGGCTAGTGGTCGGGTACTAGTTAAGAGGAACAACGTCTAATCTGATGTTCTTTGCATTCTGTTCCGGTATCTTGAGCATTTAACATCTGCAATAGGACTGATCAATCAAAACTCTCCAAAGAAGTTAAATTCCTTACTTTCCCAGATTCTAATCGTCACTTATCAGTCACAAGATCCAATTGTGATAAGATATACCTAAAAATCCAGACAAAAGTATTTGCACAATTAATCAAAAAAACAGAAAGAAATACAGACCAGAAAACATAAGCTCCTTTGATATGTATACGGAAATAAGTTGAGTAAATGTATTCCATTATTTTTTAACTTTGGCGATAGCATTTCCAGTGTCATACTTTTTGGTATTATGCTAAAGCACAGTGCTAAAAATTTGCGTGTATTGTTTTTCTTGGTACAGGTCACAGGATGTTTCTTTTTATTTCTACTAATTTCTTATTCATCTTAATAAATAATTCTAACTTGAAATCAAGTTCTTTGACCTGTTGTTGTTGGCTTAGCAAAATCTCAACTGTTCTTTTCTTATGTAAGTATTTTACTTAACATGTTTATTTTTCACTGGTATTTTCCTATTTAATTCGTTACAACACTTCTTTCCAGTTGCCTCAGGTTCTGCTTGCTTTGTTTCTTTGTTGTTTTGCATGCTGTCGAAACTCAAGTCTTACATATATTTTTTCACATAAATGTTGCCACGCAAGAAGAATTTCAAGAAAGATTTGTTATACTAACGTCTGTGTAACTACCGGAAAGGATTACTTAACAGCGTCATGAGATGTGTATTCATACGTGAGATATACACTAAAAACAGTCCTCTCAGCAGCATACAAAAATCTATGTGGTATTAAAAAATTTGCTTTGCTTTTCGTTTTGATCTGCGTCTCCCTTTGGGAATGTCTCAAACTTCTGAGCTGCAAAAAGTACTTGGGTATTGGGGAACCTAAAAAACTCCGATAACATACATAAGACAAAAATAATGTTTGTGCTTCAGCAATCTTATTCTTTTAACTATTGTTGCTAGTGGTGCTGCTCGCTTTCTGTCTTAGAAATGTAAATCATCAGTTTATAGTCAGTTTATAGCCACCATTTACAGATTGCTTTGAGTTTTCCCATGTTTTGTTGGAGACATATTCTAAATTTACACTGTGTGTGTTGTGTGTGTGTGGTGTATATATATATATATATATATATATATAGTATATATATATATATATATATATATATATATATATATATATATATTCTCTCTCTCTCTCTCTCTCTCTCATTACTATTCTTATAATGAGAGCCAACTTTGACGGATGTTGGGTCATCTAAAACCCATTACCCAAGGAAATTTGATGTAGAAAAATTTTGTATCTTGAAAACCTTTGATGATATTCTATTTAGATGCATTTTTAAAAGTCAAGTTTTAATAAGAAGGTTTTTATTTTCGTAGCTGACGAAGAGTAAACCAGCGTGAAGTTTGAAACTTCCCAACAATCTAGTAGGCATAAACCACAGGCCATACTACGTGGTTATTAGAGATGATAAATTAGTCAGTTATTACGGATAAATTGAAAAGTAAAATAGAACAAATGATATTATAAATGGACAGATTTCAGCCGAGTATACATTTAAACATAACAAAACTGAATGGCGGGTATTCAATCTCCAACAGTTTTTCTGTTTCGTGTCTGACTATAAATGAATTATTACTAAGAGTCAGAATTTCAAATACTATATTAGCAAAAGTAAGAAGGTTGTAACTTAGTTTAGAATGTTAAGTAAACATATCCTGGAATTTTTTTCCTTATAGAGAGAGAGAGAGAGAGAGAGAGAGAGAGAGAGAGAGAGAGAGAGAGAGAGAGATTTTTCATGGTGTGAGGATTACCAAATCGAAGCCCTCTTGTCTGCAGTTATAGCTTTGCATAAATCTAAACAGAGTATTGATCAAACGTATGGATGTCTGTATCTCTCTCTGCTCTCTCAACACCTACTGTAAGTCACAGCAGTCACTATCAACCAGGTACATATTTAACTGATTAGCCCATCCGAGGCTAAGGCTTGCTCAGCTTTTGGGGGAAGGTATCCTATCATCCCCTTCTCGGTTGCTTCCTTGGATGAAAAGATGTTCAGTCAGCAAGGCCTATGCTTATGGGCCGGAGAGTTACAGTTTTCTGACTGCAGTTCTGTAATGATAACTAATATGCTAGGGGAGAGAGAGAGAGAGAGAGAGAGAGGAGAGAGAGAGAGAGAGAGAGAGAGGTGTTGCATGAACGTGTAACGGCAAAGTCTACGCTCTCATTAGCATTCATGGTGGATGGAAGTTTATGGTTATATATTGTGACTCGCAGCATAGCTGAGAGAGACAGAAAGTAAAAGAGCAGTACGTTTTCGAGGGATTGCTGTTATTTTCAGTGCCGTTAAATCTGACATATGCACTTATTGTGTTTCCTATTCTAAACGCCATTAAAATGAAATGCGTAATCGCTCTGCACGATGAATTAACCGAGGAAAGTGAGCCCATCCCTCTGATGAATTTAAAGATGATACGAATGATAGTCAATACTCGTGAGTTTCTGTAGTAACGAAGTTATATCTAATATGGGATGTGCTGATTTTATAGAAGGGTCTTGGATTTCTCATTTTATTCCGAGGTGTGCATATTTTCATAGTTTACATGTATAGTCATGTATCACAGTGCAGGTTAATTACTTAACTTTTGTTATATCATCCGTAAAGGATAACTACAAATAAGCAACTTTCTAAACAAAATGAAAGTGTTTCAACAATGTTCATAAAAATTTCATCGTTTTCAAAAATTCTTTTTGTATTTGATGATGTTTTACATTTCAAACAGCGTAATTTCCTGTTTTTGAGAAAACAATCCGTTATGGTATACCACTTGCGAAAAGAATATATTTACTGATTTCCACATTTTTCAGATAGTTTTCAAAAAAGTGATTTTGCATTTTAATCACATTTTTCAGGAGCATTCTGTACCTTTGAAGTCATTGTTGGGAACAATGGTTATAATGCTGTTAATATAGTTTTCCAGAATACTTTCGATAATGATTTTGTTAATTCTAATATAAACTATTCAGATTTTACATTTAGTCTTAAAGCAATGCAAGACAGACAGACAGATTATGGTCCCTGCGTAAATTTATAGTTACTCGAATTTCATCTAGGCACATACTGATTAGCAATTACAAACGTATATCATACATTTGATATGACAATTCCAGAAAGACAGAGACTCTCTCTCTCTCTCTCTCTCTCTCTCTCTCTCTCTTACGGCGTCAATAACCTCGTCGTTGCGACGCCAGTAAGAATTAATAAATCAATCAATCAATATCTCTCTCTCTCTCTCTCCGCATAGATTTGAAATACTTTTTTTTTAGGCAAATAAAAGAGTTTGCATTAATGTTACTGAAGGCTGGTATAGAATTTACATAAAAAATCTTGCAAGCGTGTAGTACATAAGTTGTATCTCTCTATTGATTAAAACGTAAAAGATAATTACTGGAAATGAATGTTCAAATTTTATGTATTGTATTATTTTGTCATTTTATGTTGAAAATATATCCATTTACAAACCTGAAACCATACACTGTTTGGATAATTGTGGTAAAAGTTATGTCGTTTGACCAATAACTTTTCTGTCCATGTGAAAACAAATATGCAATGTATCCCTTGAATGCTTCAAAAGGTTTTGATGGATTTCCGGTAGTTTTGGGAATAGTAAGTAATTGAAGGAATATCAGTTACAATACTGTATACAGTTGTCTGAGAACTTGCAATTTAGTGATACAGACAAGGCAGTAGTTTGTTCAGTCTTACTTTGATGGTATTGTCATGGTATTATTTATATTGCAGGTATTCCTATGTACGTAGTTATTGGCCTAATAATGTTTCATGATGTGAGGAACTTTTCCTTTTTCAAAATTTCTTTAAGAAAATAAAATAATTTCCTTTTTCAAAATTTCTTTGAGCAAACAAAATAATTTCTGCAATCTCACGCTTCATTTAGAAAAATATAGGTTACTCATTTAAGAACTTCCATTCTATTGTTGCTTCTTAAAGTTCATACGACAGCTTGCATGACAGGGAAAACCAGTAAACTGGTCAGGGGAACACTCAACAAAATTAACGAGAGGTTATAGATCGAATACGCTCATCACAGTATTAACGTAGCTGCTTCAGTATTTCATCCATATTCGCGTGACTTAATGGGTAACATTATGTTCAAATAGAAAGAAAATCTTAAGAAGTAAACTGGTTTTTAATTATGAAATTCTGATGAATACTTTCTCTCTCTCTCTCTCTCTCTCTCTCTCTCTCTCTCTCTCTCTCATTGTATGAAACATTTTTCGAAGGCAAAGAAAAAATTAATACTTCATATTTTCATGCATGGAAAACGACGCCAGTTTCATAAAAGATTCTGCTTTACAGCGCTGGTGGACAATTTGTTATTAAATGAATAAACTGCGCCAGCGAATGGCATTAAATCTAATTCGAGAGACAGCATGAACGTCTCTTGATTAACTTATTCTTAATTAATGACTGGACGTTTATTTCGAAAATGTACGAGGATTCGTCTCGGATTCGGTCTGACCTAATGTCTGAAAGGATCAAATTCTTCTAAAGCTTTTTATTTATTTTTTATTAATGGTCTGTATAAATTTATTCTTGTATCCTGTTATCTATCTGTGACTTATCTCCATTCCAAGTGCTGCAGTTTTTGAAATTCAATGGAACTTTTTTATTTTTCACTTGTACTAGATGGAAAATCCACAGTAGCATGAGGTAAAATACTTTACCATTCACTGTTGGTACGCACTTAATGAAAAGAATGTCACATACAACTGAGATTTCACAACCTGTATCCTAAGAAAGATGAATTTTTGTACTTGATTTTTCGAAAAAGGTATACATGAAGACTACAAATATAATGAAATATGATGCAGATACGTTATAGCATTTAATGAGAAATTTATCTTTATCCTTTTGAAACTTCAGTTTAAACATTTTGTTGATTACTTTTTGACATCATAGATTCAGTAGCACGCTTATAACATGATCTTAATATAATAAATTCTCTTGCCATAAGTGAACGTGAAAATGGGCACTCTGGATCAACCAATAGTTTGTCATTCTGAAAAATAACAGTGAACCATAATTTTGACTTTTCCATAAATTCTGATGAATTCAAACTTTCATGAAAAGATTAAGGCCTCACGACGCTGTGACTCCTCTGTCGAAAAATATTGCGTGTGCAAGAGATGGCAAAAATATTATCATGCTTGATGACAGTAGAATCCTTATGTTCTGGGGCAGTAATAAGTGTGTGAGGATTTGGTTGAATTTTATTATGCGTTTGATGTTTTGGCTCTCATTTAGTTTATCTGTTCTAATTTTTCATTTAACCCTGATTATTAAAAGAAAGTGAACCCCATTTGTAAAACGTCATTTTACATAAACTAGTCGATCATTGGATTTACGCATTTTTATGATCGCTGAAATCTTTATGAGGTCTGGCGCATTTGTATATGTGGTTATTTTAACGTAAAACAAAATATGTTATTTTCTTTTGGTGGATGCCTTAAATAATTCAACGCAATGGGTATCAGGAACGAAAGTTACATTATTCTCTAAGTAGTATTTCAAAAAAGAAAAAGGATATTGAAAAGAGATGAGGCTGGTACCCCATGCCGTATTATGTATAGTTTTGACTTTCTTTGTAGTTTATTGTTCATCAAAGTTGTTTTGGAATAAAGACCCAATTACGAATATTTTATGGAAGCTG
>NC_061109.1:92580105-92622605 GCF_015104395.2 Macrobrachium nipponense | reverse complement strand
ATTTCTTTTTACGATTTTGCAATGTCCTCTTCATTATAGCCTGTATCTTTGAAGTTTAAGTTTCTGTATGGCTTTCATCTTCTTGTAAAGTAATATTGAGCTAAATATTACATTATTTCACACACACACACGCACACATTTATATATATATATTATATATATATATATATATATATATGTGTGTGTGTGTGTGTTGTGTGTGTGTGTGTGTGTGTGTGTCTGTCTGTATGGGAAATATGTATTAAAGAATAACCATCCACAGTAATCCTTAGTGCAGACAGAAATAGAAACGTAATTAATTCTTGACTTTTGTTACTCTTAAATCCAGGTTTTAATGCACTATAAAAATAGCAGCCTGCCGTAGCGATATATTTAACAAATCCCTCTCTTTTACGCTGGAAAATGTACGATTTTGCTGCATAGGGTGTAGCATCACTTGATTATTTTATATTTGAATATTCTTCCGTAGCTTACTTGTTCTGAATTTTTAGATATGTTTATTATATATGCTTTCCTATAACGCTATATTGTTATTTTTGTATGGGCATGAAAATGCTTACATGTTAGTGAAGTGTTGCCCTAAAAAAGTACTTGAGATACGAAACTGATTTGCTATGAATCTGCAGAATTTTAAGTCCCCCGTTGGACGAATGGGTTACGTGCTCGCCTACCGATTCGGTAGCCGCGAGTTCGATTCCCTGCTCTGTCAACGTGGAATCAGAGGAATTTATTTCTGGTAATTAGAAATTTATTTTTCGGTATAATGTGGTTCGGATCCCACAATAAGCTGTAAGTCCTGTTGCTAGGCAACCAATTGATTCCTAGCCACTTAAAAAATATCTGATCCTTCGGGTCAGCCCTAGGAGAGCTGTTAATCAGCTCAGTGGTCCGGTAAAACTAAGATATACTTGTTGTTTTTGTGGAATTTTAACGCAATTTGACATTAATTCTGAAAGAGAACGACCATTTGGAAACTAAATAATGTAATGAAAATTATGCTAAGTTAATTTTCATGGTTGGGCATATTAAGAATAGTTTTCGCGGAAACAATGATTGACTGCAGCCTCTTCGTATGAGAAGTACGTAATAATTTTGCATGCAAAGCAAAAAAAAAAAAAAAAAAGTAAATGCGTCAGGAATTGGAACTCGACTTTTGTGTAAGATAAAATAAAGAAATGGGAAATAAGTGGATAAAAATGTTAAAATTTGTGATAGTGCTTACGTGATGTTCATACCTGTCATACCATCAAGATAACGTTTTGTCCTTTTAGAGTCTGAAATGGGCATACACAGACATAGATAAAAGTACAGTATTTTTTTTTTTTTTTTTTTTTTTTTATACCGGGACATTCTCTTTCCTATCAGTAATATTTAGTACTAACATCTGAACATTTAAGTTCTTATCTATACTATGTAGCGAGAAACCTTTTGTAGTCAAAATAAAGTGTTTTTCATTAGAGAAATATCATGACTGGAAACGAAATCCCAAAGTAAATGAGCAGATTTTATCTGAAGAGAAATGGCTTTTAAAGCTTTGCAGCACTCGGTGGGAGGAGCAAGATTGTCCTTAGCCGTAAGTGGTGGAACATGTTCGTTCTGTTGGAGATTTTTCTTTGCTGAATTATTTCATTTTGTTATATCAATTCCGAATAACAAAGTTTTCTTATTCTCTGACACTTAATTTTTTTGTATTGATATTAACTCAGTAGGAAGGGAATAATTAATGCTCTGAGACACGAAATAAATTATATAATCGAGTGAATTTGTCAAGTCGTTAAGAGAAAACGGGTAACTTTGTGGATTTTGAGGATGGTACATATTAACTTTTTAAGGTTTTTCAAGGTATATTGTTGCGAGTTTGGGTTTGCAATATTGACTAAACTGCATTTTTTCAAAGTATGGTGGCATCAATGAATATTCCATCTAACGGGCAAGTAGAGAGAGTATTACTGCATCAACCCGGGTTGTCTTTTTCCTATCTAGCATTTCATTAAGCTTTTCAGGGTTCAAACCATACTTTTTTTTTTTTCATTGCCAGTGACTTTGCCTTAGCTATATATATTCAATGACGTTATGATCATTAGTACTATAATTGTTACTATCTACAATGACTTTGCCTAGGTAAAGCTTCTATCTACAATGACTTTGCTTAGGTAAAGCTTCTATCTACAATGACTTTGCTTAGGTAAAGCTTCTATCTACAATGACTTTGCTTAGGTAAAGCTTCTATCTACAATGACTTTGCCTAGGTAAAGCTTCTATCTACAATGACTTTGCTTAGGTAAAGCTTCTGTGAACGGCAGCAATTTTGTCCCTACGATGATTCACTAAATATAGTAAGGTATAGTTGAATTCTAAATCTATTATTTTCCGTGATCATTTAAGTGCCGTCAGTGCACCTCATTCGGTGCAATTGTACGCATTACTTAAGGTTTTTTGCAGCGTCCCTTTGGCCCCTAGCTGCAACTACTTTCATTCCTTTTATTGTATACCTCCGTTCTTAATCTATTTCTTCTATTTTACTGTCCACCCTCTTCTAACAATTGTTTCTTAGTGCAACTGCGAGGTTTTCTTCCTGTAACCACTTTCAAGCATTTTACTATCAATTTCTGTTTCAGCGCTGAATGGTCTTAGTTGCCCCAGTGCTTGGCATAATGCCAAAAAAATCTATATATAAAAACGGTCAAATATGTGACTTTTCTCCATATCTCAATAAAACGAATTATTAACTTTTTCCTATTTCTTTTTTTTTCAGGTACGTGTCGTCAACAATTGGCGTAAAGGAGCACTTATGATAAGGTTAGAATGTTTATTTCCCAAGTGACTTTATAGGAACGAAAAGAGTAAGTAAATAGAGTGACTGCATTCTCCCTGTCCAATGGTTTCGCATTTAAGTGCTCCGTTTCTGCCCACTTTGTCTCGGCAGTAACAATAAATCATGACATACGATTCTGACATTAATGAGCCATAGTTATTCTAATGAGAATGGCAAGGACGTTTCTGACATTAAGTTTCCTTAATGATAATGATACGCAAGATCTATTGCAACCGGAGGAGCCGTTTGTGAATTCGTTGCCTGGAATATTCCAGGAGGGATGTTCATTTGTTTCTCTCGGAAGGAACACTTTTTTTCCAGCCCACTTTGAATTGAAGAGAACTAAGGGCTATTGAACGCTGATGAAAGGGGAAAATATAAGAATGGAAGTATAGTGAAACACACATTATACTGTTCACGCGCTTCACCGTTCTGTGTAATGGAAGGAAATGCATCTCTAATTAAAGCAGCGGTTTTGACTTACTTCGCTTGCGATTCGTTGAAATGTAGATGTAACGGGGCTTCTGAAGGATCTGCATACTCCCCTGGGACCTCATTAGCTTCCTCTCTCTCTCTCTCTCTCTCTCTCTGCAAGTTTAGACAAGAATATTGCTGGATCCTAATCAGGAGCTTGTGGAATTACACAGTTTACTTGTTCCTTTGAATTGTCTGGTGGGATATTCTGTACCGATACTCAAGTTGATATCATGGAGCATTTGCTCTTGTTCAGATTTTGTGTAATGTAAATTGGATACATTAACAAACTGTCAAATTGCTGTTGAGAATTAGGGAAGCTCAGAACGACATTTTAAAACTTAACCCGCGATGTCAGATCTTTATAATATAATGATGATTACATCCATGTTCTTTCCCCTTTGACATACATTGTTATAATTAATCATATTCTGCGTTGTTCGAAGCATTGATTTATGCATTTATAAAAATTGAAAAACTCCATAAATCATTTATGGTTACTTTTGGAGAAGGAAGTTCAGTGAGCTATGGTAAAGTATGTATAATGACTAGTGGTAGTTTACTTCAGGTAGAACTTGAAACTTTAAAATTTCAGTATTCTTTTTCGGAAAAATATGTTGACTAAACTTTAAAAAGTTGATAGAGGAAACACAAAATGTCAATCCAGGAACTGTACGATGTATGATTATAGAAATATCAGATTATACATGTGCGCAAAATCCTATGCTGGAAATTAAATTCATTACTTTCTGAAAACACACCAAAAATAATAGACGTTATTTATTGAGAAGAAAAACAGCCTCCTAAAGGGAACAGGTTATTCCTAGTTCGACGTTTGTATACGAACTTGATATATACATAATACACACACACACACACACATATATAATATATATGTATATATATATTTATATATATATGTGTTATATATATATATCTTATATATATATATATATTATTATATGTGTGTGATGTGTTGTGTGTGGTGTGTGTGTATGTATGTATATATATTATATATATATATATATATATATATATATATATATATATATATATATACTTATATTATATGAAAGAAAATTGAACTAACTAATCAAATCGTGTTATGAGCACATTCTTCGTAAAGGTAATGGGGCAAATACTCAGTCCTTAAAGAATAAAGGTTCCTTCCAAGAATCATATCCTGAACTTGACTACCAGTTAAAAAGGCCACCATTGTAAGACTTTCGGCGCAAGCTCAGTTATTGACTTTAATGAGAACTTTTCTATTTTTTATATATTTAATCCTATAATTGCAACATGGCCATTTTCCGTATGTTAATTTCGTCTTCGTCAAACACCAAAGTATATGTTACGTCAATAGAAATCGTATGTAAATTTAAAGAGAGTGCACTTTAAGAATGGTCTCACCGAATGGGATAAGGATTTCCACGTCGAAACCTGCCATTTTCATGTTTTCCTTTCTCGATCGAGCAGCGAATACCCTTATCTACTGCTCTCTCTCTCTCTCTCTCTCTCTCTCTCTCTCTCTCTCTCTCTCTCTCTCTCTCCACTATAGATGTAACCCACAGCACTCGACTAACAGTGAGTACATCATCCACTTCTTATTTCAACTGAGGCATCCTAGGTTTCATTAATCTTGCCCATTCGTAACTCCTCGGGAGGTGAGGGAATTGAACAAGGGTCATCGAGCTGCTTGGATACACATGTGTTTGACAGAGAGAGAGAGAGAGAGAGAGAGAGAGAGAGAGAGAGAATGTGTGTGTGTGTGTGCTGGTTTTTTGGCAAAATTCCGTTATTGCGATCTTTAATCTCACCATTGCATGCTTTCTATTCAGATTTAAATTCCACGAAAATATGACAAGAAAGTGTAACTGATGAATGGATACTATTAAGGTTTCCATATGCTGCAGATATTCAGGAAGTAAATGATATTGTATTTTTCATACAGCATATTCGTCAAGTATGTACCGATAACATTTATAATCTTGTTACAAGAATGACATATACGTTTATATATATATTTTTCTAAGCACTACTCGTTTTATGTCTATTTGTAAATATTGCCTTATTTTCACTTTATTAGGTTTTCCCTTTTCATATTTGATTTATGGATTAATTTAATGCCTTCCTTGACGCTAGATACTCGTGAGTGAATTTCCTCGTATGTGATCGCTGGTGCATGAACGCAACCTCTTTTGTTCGTCCCAAATTCGGTCTTTCTTCTTCATCGTTTCCTTTCTTGTCGTTTCTGGGGAGTGCGTTTTCAAACTTCTCTCTTAATATCCAATTCTGAATCCATCGTTTCGCGACCGTAAAAGAAGTCAGCCAAGCCCCAATAACTGCCTTTCAACTTTGGACATTAAATCTCTCCTGAAATGAATTTGCAATTTTGTTTTCCCGATGCTCTTGGAAGAGGCTAAGAGAGACTTTCAATTGATTCTCAGGCAGTCTTTTATTCATGAATTTTCCCCGGGAACGGTGGATGTTTCCTGCTAATTGTCGGAGGTTTATTGCTCCGTTTTCAGGTTAATGATGTCTTACATGATACTGTTAGGATTTCTCATTCTTTTTACTGTCTGTCCAAAATCCCATCATTTCCCGGACTCTAAAATATCTTCAGTCTCGCAAGAGGGATTTTGAGGCTTCTGGGTTTTAAGACGTCCTTCACAATACGATACTGTTGTAAATGTAATATGATCTCTCGTTTTCGTAGAGGCTACCTGGGAAGAAAGTTAGTAAGCATGCATGAAAAAACTGCTTAATATGGATAAACTGTTTTGATAGTGCAACAACATGTACGTAACAGATACCATTTGCTGTATGCACACAATACAGATTTATTCTAATTGTACTGGCAATATAGTAGCCATTGCTATAAACAGTCTTCTACGTCTCTCGCAAAATATCCATATGAATATATTGGTTGCAGTTGGAACTGCTTCTGAAGTACTACACACAGGGTATAAGAGAGAGAGAGAGAGAGAGAACGTAGTGACATCTTTGTTGTATTCTACGGCAAGAGCTTAGTAATGATTTCTTTGTTGTATCCCACGGCAATTTGGATAGCCTGAGAGATAGTTATTTTAATGAAATCTCTCAAATTCTACGAAGTTATAAATGTAATGGGAGAAAGTCAGATGCATCTGATTAAAGGCAGTGGTTTCATTAAAATGCTCTTCTTGGATGACCACTGTAGTGATATAGAATAAATTAAAAGTGATGCAGGCATTAAATTAGCTTAAAACGTATACTTCACGCTCTGATGTTAATGAATCTAATGGGAAAGTCAAAGGAGATAAATTAATGACCTTTAACACAAAAAGAAGTTCACAAAAGGATTGAAGCTCTTGAAACCGCATCATCTCCATTTTCGTTCCATCCCTCTAGTTATTTTCTTAGATACCTATCACTGGGCGTGGAAATTGATTGATATGTATTTCGTAGAATAAGTTTGCGAACGGTATCAGTGCTGTATAGAGAGCGAAAGAAGTGAAATTCCACTATACATAAAACTCTCTTGCGAACGTGTTCTAATTGTACCATTATGTAGAACAATCCTTAAAAATCGGGGGAAAAGACGTTGGCAGATCAATTTCAGTCGGATTGTCTGTTTCCACATGGAAGATTAAAAGACCTGAAAGTACCATTACGCATAGCGAGATAATTTGTGGGGATCATGCGCATAAAGACATCGCCTGTAACAGTGTATATCAAAAGAGTGGTGTTTACGCAAAATGTAAGCTCGCGTTAAATTATCATTATGTATACAAATTAATGGATATTATACCCATGATGAAAAACCAACGTGAGAATAAAACTATTTATATCATATTTGAGATTCTGTCTGCTAAAACACATGCATATTATTATTATTATTATTATTATATTATTATTATTATTATTATTATTATTATTATTATTATTATACGTTCCCATGTAATCAATTAAAGTTTGCCAGGAACAAAGTTAGGTCATGGGAAGACCATCCTTAATGAGCTCGATTCATTTTTCTTCAGAACTGACTGCCTCACTTTATGGTCTTTGGGAACATCTCGTTTTAGAGCTTTCTGCAACGAATATGAATTTGCTCCTGAAATTCTAATAATCTTACGAACTATTATCTTCAGAAGTTTAATTAAGCATCAACTTCATAGAGAGATGCAACTCCTCTTTTATAGAACAAGTTTCCCAGTACTGATTTGAATAATTTGCCGCGATTTCTGCAGTTGCAAATGAATAAATATATATATATATATATATATATATATATATATATATATATATATATATATATATATATATATGTACGTATATATATATATATATATATATATATATATATATATATATATATATATACGATATATATATATATATATATATATATATATATATATATATATATATTATATATATATGTGTGTGTGTGTGTGTGTGTGTGTGTGTGTGTGTATATATATATATATATATATATATATATATATATATATATATATATATATCCTATATATATAGATATATATATTATATATATATATAAATCCGTAGCAAATTGGAAACTAGAAAATAGATATTTCCTAGTGGTTAAGAGATCCTATCCATTTAAGCGAACTTTTCAGTATAAATGGCCTTTAGGATAATACGCTAAAGAGACACGATATTTTTTGTTTTTTTTTATTGAGATTCAGATGGTTTATCCAGCGAAAGTAATTAAATACCTTCTCAGGTTAGTGATAATAGGGCTATTCAATGATATATTATTATACAATACATACTTAGTGCCTATAATAGATATATATATATATATATATATATATATATATATATCTATATATATATATATATATATATATATATATATAGGTACTAAGTATGTATTGTATGATAATATATCATAGAATAGCCCTATTATCACTAACCTGAGAAGGTATTTAATTAACTTTCGCTGGATAAACCATCTGAATCTGAATAGCGAAAAATATCGTGTCTCTTTAGCGTATTATCCTAAAGGCATTTATACTGAAAAGTTCGCTTGAATGGATAGGATCTCTTAACCTGTAGGAAATATCTATTTTCCAGTTTCCAGTTTGCTGACGGATACTAACTACATCCATTCTCTGATGAGTGTTAGAACAAAAAATATTAACCGTTCTAGATATATGAAATCACCTTTATTTCGGTCTGTAAACTACGAGACACAAGCGTAGCCTGTATAGATGTATAATAATAACTGTAATATTTATTATTATTATATATATATATATATATAGATATATATAATATATAGTATATATATATTGTATGTATGTATGTATGTATAGGTATGTATGGATGTATGTATGTATGTATGTATGTATGTATGGATTTAGTATGTATGTATGATGTATGATGTATGTATGTATGTATGTATGTATGTATGTACGTATATGAAATGTATGAACAGATTAAAAAAATTTTTTAGGGGTGACCATCCCGCTAGGAAGGCTCACTGTTTCTGGCAGTTCGACGTTTCTAAAACTTTTTGGGAATGTATGAATATTAATTTACAAATGTCAAAGCTATGACAGCTATCAGAGGTCCGACTATTTGATGCCGCGGTTAAAAATCTAGTCGGCTAACAGGTTTCACGTCCGTCTCTAAAACGTTTAGAATATCGCTACATTTCCATTCGATAAATTCGTCCTAGTTCATTTTATCTGTTTATCTGTTAATCATGCCGTATAAGTAGAGAGCAAGATCTTTCTTGCATGTAGGGAATGGGAAACGATCTATGCCAGGCATTGTCGACACAACATAGGTCAGCAGAACAACCAAGCAAGCGTAAAAGTGATTCTGTAAATGTTTTTCGTGCCTTTCTCCTATGTTGCTTTTGGGTAATAGGCTTTACGTTACAGAGTTATGGCTTTTACTGTGAATGCTTTCAGAGATACACACTCAAACTTCTATATATAAGTTAATGGATGCCATTACATTGCAATGTGGAAGAAAATAGAAAAAAATTCAGTATTTGTTTAAGAAAATGTTTGGATCAAGGGAATATATTTATTGTATTGATGTATCGATTCAGATCTCTCTGTATATAAAAAAAATGACAGCCCAAATTTCAAAAGAGATCGGTTGTTGTAAAGGGGATAAAAACACTGAAAAACACTGCCACGTAAGAAAAAAAAGTAATAACTGGGATATCAAATTATAAGCTGATATTTGTATGTCGCGAATTGTGAAAAAAAGGAAAAAATCCTTTAAAAATATTCATGAAATTACCAGGTCGCAAGGGCGATACTCGGGCGAAGTAAATAAACCAGACATGGCGTGAAACTAAATTTTAATCCGAGTGGTTTTTCATATTTTAGGTAATAGATATCAAACCAAATTTGAATGTACAGATACGTCAATATCAATGACGAATTAGGTAAATGCTATACCTAAATTTGGAGTTTTGCATGTGTTTTTGAGATACTGATACATTTGTATTATTCATAGTCCATTTTATGCTTGTCTGAATAATATTTTTACAGGGGTTAGAAAGGAGAATAAGGTATATTTATCACATAAAGTGAATTCTTATGTTTAGTTTTCAATAGTTTCCAAAAGGATTAACGTTTGTGTTTTGTTTATGTGAAAAGAAAATTCTTTTCACAAACATAGATAGTATTATATTTCAGCATTAAGAAACTATTAGCTTTGGTTTACTGACTGCAATAGAGAAACATAGTTTTGGAATGTAATTATAGTTCAGAAGTGAGAAAATTGTCTGATTTCATTAGACGCAAATTATCAAAATCTGTATTATATGTCAGTTTTAGAGAGAGAGAGAGAGAGAGAGAGAGAGAGAGAGAGAGAGAGAGAGAGAGAGAGAGAGAGAGTGTTTTTAACGCAGTTACGAGTGCTCTTCGGTGGCTGAAGAAAATTTTTATTCTTCGCAACGTGGCTCTCTCTCTCTCTCTCTCTCTCTCTCTCTCTCTCTCTCTCTCTCGTTAAAGTGGTGGTGTCTACAAGCAATTTTTACGATCAGGTTTAGGTGATTTGTTGTAGCACGGAATGAAAATCATGTTTTTTAGCAACAGCTCGAAGATACAGTATGTTTTGGTCATGACTTCACAGTCTCTTTAGAACGCGTAAGTACCACAAATAAGGTGATTATATATAATAATGTGCATCAGGTTTTGAGTAGATTCCTTTGTTTCCTTCGAAGTTGTTGGCTGCTGCCATTTAATTCATAAATGAATCACATCTTCACGTGCATCTGTAAAACCATAAAGCTCTTAATTGTTTCATAGATCTAACATTTAAATCAACCGAAACTTCCAGTAGCAATTATTTGATGCCAAATAGAACTTTAAGTTCCCCTTATATGAAATGTGCTTTTGAACTCATAGTTACTGAGAAAGGAATTTCATTTGACGTTATTGCCTCCGATGGAATGTCCTTGTCTTTCATGTCCTCCGCATTATTTGACTTTTTTCTTGCTCCCTTGTCTCTTTATATTTTCAGTTATTCGATTTCGCAGAAGAATATGTAGACTGTATGGAAGCAATCGGGAAGATATGACATAAAAAGCACGAACAAAAAATCTTTGCATTTAGGCTCAACATTACAGGGAGCGAAATCTTTTGTCCTACGGCCGGGTACACAAGAGCAAACGGTCTCATATCTGCACCCAAAAGCTCAGACGCATCGCTATCTTCAATTCACTTCACGTCAACTGAGAATTTTCTGTGGTGGCATAAGGCCACTGTAATCAATAACAACATCTGGTTGCTGGAAGGTCCTTTGGCACTTGGTTTCGGTCACCATTTATGACCTCTTTGCAAAGGAGACAAAGATCTCGTATAATGTGGTCTGTCTGTCGTAACTCGCATCTGGTATAGTTCTCTTTCTCGACTAGTTCCTCGTTGGACCAATGGTTTACTTGCTCGCTTACCGGTTCGGTAGTCCCGCGTTCGATTCCCCGCTCTGCCAACATGGAGTCAGAGAAATTTGTTTCTGGTGATTAGAAACTAATTTCTCGATATAATGTGGTTCGAATCCCACAATGAGCTGTAGGTCCCGTTGCTAGGTAACCAATTGGTTCCTAGCCACGTAAAAATATCTAATCTTTCGGGCCAGCCCTAGGAGAGCTGTAAGTCAGCTCAGTGGTCTGGTTAAGCTAAGATATATTTCAACTTCTTCTCTTACTCTACTGGTTCAGTTCTTTCCATTAAACCACATTTCGCACTGATGAATGAACTTCGGCAGTGAACTGCATTCCCGTGACAAAGTTAACCGGTTTACGTTTTTGCACAGTTACTCGGTTGAGTCAACTTAACGCCATCAATGCATTTGTTCAGCCCTTCTACATCTCTGGCACTTCCATCACACCATCCCGTCTTCGTTTTCCCCATTTTCCCCTCACTCAGTCCCCTCATTCCTTGATCATTTGCCGTGTGAGAGCAGAGTCATGCCTTCCCATGTGATGCTTTTATTGGTCCTGTCAATATTCATTCTGAACCGTCATCTTGATAAGGATTTTGAATTCTGAATAATCTAATATTGATTGAGAATGACTCCAGATTGGTCGCTGCAAGAGGCCGGACAACTTCAAAGAATCCACTGAAATTGAGAGAGGGGATGCAAGGTGAAGAAGGAGGGGAAGCGATCAGGCCGAGGAGAAGGGGGAAAATTGCCTCTAATGAATTCTCGTGATCGTTCTTTTCTCTTGTATAAGGAGCTGATAGGTTTTTAGACAATAATATGTCAAAATTTAAATATCAAGCTTTGTTTGCACGCGAAAAAAAGATAGCTTCATCACGAAAGGTCTCCTTTTTTTATTACGCTAATAAACTACTCGCTTGCAATCCAATTTTGGCTTCAGAATTATACAGATAAGCCTAAAGCAGTGTTATAAATTTACATATAAATAAACAAATAAGGATATTATGTTTAAAGGATAAACGATGTGCCAAGGCTCTTATATATAACGTAGGGGAAGGAAAACCTTTGCCCTTGGCACAGGTAATAGCTTGACAAAAATTTCAGGTATTTTACAAAAATATACTCCCAGTTAGCTTGCTACTAATAATTTTAGAATTTTATTATTAACGGTGGCACATTATTATTATTATTATTATTATTATTATTATTATTATTATTATTGTTGTTGTTGTTGTTAATATTATTATCATTATTATTATTATTATGATTACAGTTACTGTTAATGTAAGATCTCCGAATTAGCTTCAATTGATATAAATGAACGTTGGTTCAGCGAAACTGCAATGAGAGGAAGTGTAGCGTACAAGAGCAATTATAATAGCTCTGGGTTGATTAAATGCAGCCTATTAAAGCAGGCATTCATTTCGGGAAGCATTTAATGGCTTTGCAGATATTCGTGCTGTAATAAATATTATTTTATCTTACATATTTTACGAACGTTACTGCAGTCTTGAGCAGTAATAAAACTGTGCTTTACATCTTTTGTACAGTTATTTCTTACGCGTCCCTGTAATTTTCTTTTAATTTTGTACTGTTTCTGTATTCCTGCACAAAAATAAAATAGAGGCAACAGTAGAAGGCATGATATGCATGATTTTTTTTAATGACGGGGCGTGTTTGATAGATCAAAAAGTTAGCATGCATATTAACACGTATAATAAAATGAAAATATGTATACTATGGTCCTTTATACATGGCACCATCATCACGAGGCCGTCACAGCTCTAAGAAGTAGTATGGCGTAAGAAATTCTCTGTCGCTAAGCCTAGCTGCGACTTGTCATTCTGATTTTATAGAGACGTATACGTATATCTGCCGGAGTGACGTGTCAGACGTGAAGGAGCTTTGATGCTTGTCGGCAGACATTCAGTAGCAGTTGGCTGGTGACTGATCGCGTCACTGATTGGTGACAGACAGCGAGCGATTGGTTAGTTCTGCTGGTTTGGATCTGCTCCCTTGCTGGCAAAAGCAAATGGAGATTCGGTGTCCTGATTTATTGCACTGTGATGCAGATTCCAGCGAGAATTTCTCATTCCGTTTCTCTCGAGGTCACTTCATTTCCGAATTCAGCTGAGAGATGTATTCATAAATGCCGCTGGCATGTGAATGCAGGGAAAATATTCCTTTGGTCTTGAGTGAGAATGCACGAATGATTTTCAGTCATGCAACTCGCTTTAATTCCTATGATCCAAATGGAAATCATTCCCTTAAATGTGGGTCTTATGCTTTAAGTAACACGTTTTTATTAATTTTCATTGTTTGCTTTGATCAGTAATTTGTTTAGCATTAGTGGCATACTGACTGCCGTGGTATCAGGTCCGCTAATCATTGGACAGTACTTCTGGTCTGTTTGCCATTCAGGTATATTTTACAAAACACTGGAAATTCAAATGTGGCAGGCTCATGAAGATATAATTGCTTTTGTTTATTTAATATTATAATTTATAAAGCACATCTAAATAACCTAGCCTTCTCGTACAAAATGATGCTTCTACATCAAAGATAAAACGTCCTTAGTTGCACCCTTCATTATTTTAACTCTTGTTGTTCAATAACAACAGTCGTCCTACGGGACTAAGGAAAAATTGCATTGTGACATAAATATCAGTGAAACTAGAAATGAAACTCCAGTTGCAAAACACCGAGTATCACTGTGACCTTAAGTAAAACCATCGTGCGCACCCTCTTTCACTAAATACCATGCACGCCCTCGTCAGAGCCCCACCCTGAACCGTCTACTATTGTAGGCTCTATCCACGACTAATTCTCTCTCTCTCTCTCTCTCTCTCTCTCTCTCTCTCTCTCTCTCTCGTATATCCCCGTCACACCGAAATCGTTCTTACTACGTCCCGAAAATCGTTGCCAAACGGACTCAAACTTTGCTCGAACGTAGTAGCAACCTTTTACGATCTGTTTACAAACTTCATGGACGGGCTAGGGCGGGAAGGTTGCTCCAGAACTTTGAGCCTGCTCAAAAGTTTTCCCCTCCATCCCGTCCTGTAATTAGACGGAGTGACAACGTACTTGAAACGAGATGGACGTACTAGAAACGGAACTCCCGTACTTCGATCCTATTAGGGTGGTGTTACGACGTTGTGCAGTGGGGCGTCTATTGGCAGTACAGCCTCAGTCAAACGTCTTATTCCGTCCTAAAAAAAAACACCGTAAAATGGGTAGAACGTGTAATTATAGCCTATTTTTTTTACACGTTCTAACTCCCTTAGCTACCCTAACCTATGTTACCGCCTCACGTCGGCCTTAGCACCCGTTGTAAACAATTTTATTAGGACATTGGTAGAACGTAATTATAAGCCTTTATTTTTACACGTTCTACCCCGGCCGCAACCCGTTTTACAATTTTTTTAGGACAGGGTAAGACGTTTTGAGAACTAGTTTGGTGTGACGGGGCTTAACTTCCTGCCATTTACAAAATCCTGATCAATTCTTACATGGGCATATCTACCTAGATGTAGTGTTTCTTTTAGCATAGTCTTGCTTCATTTAAGGATAAATTATTGAGACAATTCGTAATCTGGTTTAATGTTGTCTAATGTTATTAATATCATCGCATGAACTATACCAAGTCAAATGTGGAAACTCTGCAAATCAAAATCAGTTTTTCTTTATTATTAGTTTTTTCCATAGCAGGACTTTCAGAGTAGTATTGTAATCTATTTATGATTGAAATTGATCCAAATGTTGCCAAAACAAAAGAGCTTAGAGATGAAAGACAGGGCTAGCAAGTTCATGCTAGTGTCTAACTCTGTAAAAGAAGGGCAACCGGTAACACCTAATGAAGATACCTGTTAATGGAGTTACACATGCATACATACATACATATACATATATATATATATATATATATATATATATGTTTATGTGTGTATGTGTGTGTATATATATATATATATATATATATATAATATATATAATGTGTGTGTGTATTATATCTGTGTGTGTGAGCTCTTGTGAATGTTAGTTTACTGGGAAAGAGAGAGATGGAGAGGAGGACTGGTTTATAGTTTTGTATTTGCTTTCAATTTATAGTCCCCATCTTGTGTAAATCTAGCTTCCGGTGAAAGATTCCTCAGTTAACGAAGTTGGATTGTTGAGTATAAATTCATTGAAAAAAAAATTTTAACGCGTAAAATGGCTCTTATCTTTTCTTTAACAGTTAATGTTTAGTTCAGTATTTCCTTGTTTTCTCAGTTTTGTACAGGAAATTTAGAAATTAACTTTTGAAATGCTAGATTAGTTTATTTACTTTGCGAGGTTCAGATTTTGTGACCCAACCTATTCTTATGGCGTTGGGAAAGAGTTTTGTAGATCTGTACTTTAGGAAGAGTATATCGAACTTTTCATTCTACAGCATCAAAAATAGTTGAGCTTCAACTTTGTCATATATATATATATATATATATATATATATATATATATATATATATATATATATATATACATACATACATACATACAATATATATATATGTATATATATATATTGATATATATATATATATATATATATATATATATATATGTATATATATTTATATATAGTTTCAGGAGTGGCCGTGCAATGGTTGGTATATTATGCTCACGTGGAGTTCAAATGTGGGTCACACACTGATAACCAGAAAAGGATAATCTCCAGTATAGATATATTAAGTGGAAACCAAGGAAAAAGCAATGTTTCACTCAATAGAATATTATTATTCAAATCAGTCCTTTCAGCTTATTTGTGAAATGACCAATTCGCTTAGGAACATTTGATCTCCAAGGGTTAATACTAAACAGCGAAACATTGATTCACCTACATTGTTTCACCGTCTTTAGTACTAGCCCCTGGAGCATCGAATTGGTCGTTTCACACACAAATGCTATTTATAATATATATTATATATATATATATATATATATATATATATATATAATATATGTATATATATATACATATATATATATATGTGTGTGTGTGTGTGTGTGTGTGTGTGTCTGTGTGTGCTTAAAAAATCACAGTAGATGCACGTGACTTCATTAAATAAGCGAATACCACAGGAAAATGATAGGCAGAAATCCAAGCGCTTTCGTCTTTACTAAGTCATTCGTTCCTTGTAAGCGCTTGGATTTCTGCCTATCATTTTCCTGTGGTATTCGCTTATATATATTATAATATTATATATATTATATATATATATATATATATATAATATATATATGTTTGTGTGTGTGTGTGTGTGTGTGTGAAATACAATAGTAGGTAATGTATAAGAATAAAACCGTCTCGGTGAAGAGATCTAACAGAGGTCTCTTGCTACCCTATCGCGCAAGGTACCGCTGAAGAGTGTTATAAAACCAGAACTGCATTAGGGCTCTTTGAGAGGGAAGACTAACAAATTTGCAGATTATTATTGGAAGATCAGTGATATATCATATAACACCTAGCCCTCATTTTTAAATTATGTTCGATTTAACCATTTCCCTGAAGATTTGGTGGTGTTAACCTGATCCAATATCATAGTCGGTGTTATTTCAATGAACATATCATTTATCATATAATTTCGTAAACTACAAATGATACTAAAAACATGGTGTTACACCCCATCTTCAATAAGAGAATAAATTGAAATCTTTATAAAGCTTCTTTTTTTCTGCGTAAATCGACATAAGACTTTGCAGACTCAATGGGGAAATAACTCAATCACATGCATTTTTATCTTTATAATAATTAGCGTTTTGAGTGGCTTCTAAATGACAGGGAAATTCAGAGCTGAAAGATTAACTCTACCCAGTGGTTCCATAATCTTCATAATGGCACCAGTGTTTGAAAAATTTGGGCTTGGGATTTGGAAGATAAAACAAACTTTAATTACCTTATAATTTGTATTTATTTCGAATAGCATTAGATAAGCAAAGGACGGAAGCAAGTCTAGACTATAGAGGAATATTCATATGAAACATTGTAATAAGTTTTTAAAAGAATGAATATAGTGTACATAGAAGGTAATTCGCCATTTTGCTGTGATTATTATCAGTGATGAGGAAAAGGGATTTCATTGACAAAAATCTTTACATAATTGTGAGAAATGAAAAAAAAGCCCATAATCAGCTTTTACCATACTCATTGATCTACTCGATTCGTTGATATCATTCGACATTTTCCAACCAAAAATAGTTGTTCAAGTAACTGCTCGGTACGTGGTTATGACAACTACTGAAAAATGGGGAAAGATATATATATATATATATTTTTTTTTTACTGCAAACTGTAATTGATTGAAATTATGTCTCTTCACGTCTTGATGATATGCCACAACTAAAGTCTGTGAGCCGATAATTTCAGTATTAATTAATGAAGAAAACTTTTAAGTGTTACAGTCTGACAAGAAATTTTAGATGAATGAATGTAAAATATTACTGAAGTCTCTCTCTCTCTCTCTCTCTCTCTCTCTCTCTCTCGTCTCATCTCATCGCTCTTCCTTCTCTCTCTCTCTCTACTCTCACACACACACACACACACACACACACACACACACACACATACAGTTTACATTTTCCCTTGTCTATTCATTCAATCAAAGAAGAAAGATTTCCTTTGGGTTCTTCATCACTGAAGATCAGTTTCTGATATGTTTCGTCCTTATTCTGTGAGGAAGTCGTAAGGAACAATAAACAATGCACAAAAACAGAACCGGGAACATTTGTGTATTACTCAAGAGAGCGTTACATGAACCTTCATTTTGTATATTTTGTTTTGCATGCTTGTTGTTGGGCAGCACCGATAAATCCTCATTATCCAGATTGTGGGTTTATTTGATAGTGGAATTCGCAATAAAATTCAGATGTTTACATTTAGAATTGCAATTAGGTGTCCGCTTTAGAATTATGATACTGTCATGACAGTGTACAGTGGCAGTTCGTTACCACTCTTAATGGCTGTGATGAAATTCCATGCAAGTTAATGATGTTTTTCAACTAGGCTTTAGAGACCATCCTTTTGCAAAGAACAAGTCTGTTTGAGCCCTTATGTTATTATGGAGTCAGTGGATGGCATCACTACTCGGCATTCGAAGTATATTAGTTTCATCTTTCAACGAAATGACTTCTAACTAAATATAATTCACTAATGGTCGTTGAAATCATGTTAACTGCAAATAGAGGTTTTTATTTCCTTCTGCTCTTAATTTTCTCCTCCGTGTTTTCTTCCAAGCAGGCAACAACTTTCCTCTAAAGTTAACATTGTTAATGGAATTTCATGAAATCTACGCCCCCCCAAAATCCATGACCATGTATGTGCTATGAAATTAATCTCTTATTTATTACAATACAACTGTGATGCTTGCTCTGATATTTGAAGACCGACGGAACTAGACCAGAAGCTCTCTTGACTAGAAAACTGAAACACCTGCATCTTTTCAGAGAGAAAAGATTGTGAAAGTGTTCGCAACGCAGTGACTCAAACCAGCATTGAAATTCAATTCAAGGATGAATATTTTAGCCAAACCAATCAGGGAACCATGGTAACCGATATCCAAAATATTTCAAGTTTTCTTTAGGGTGCTTTTTTGTGCAGTTTCCTCTGATGAGAGTAAAGGATACATAATTTTTAAAGTAAAGCATGAGGTTTCCCTGCTTTATTAACTATTTTTAGGGTTATCATAACTACTTTCGCAAATTTATGAGCTTTAAGCACAAGTACACAGAGACAGAAAATCCTAGCCTTCAAAATGAAAAATTCAGTCAGGTGATACTAAGTGAGTCGTTGAAGCGAAACATTTTCTTTTAATAATGACTGAAAGTTTCCTCATAAAATAGCTCCTTAAACTATGCAAGTTGGTCTCTAAAGATATGAAGTTTATGGAATATATCTTCCCTATAGCGGAACGCCAACTGAAGGCGATTTGTTCTTTCATTCCATCTCTGCGCACCACAAGGGAGAGTCAGGTCAGAAAGCTGAAGTTAAATCCAAAAACAGATACAGGCGGAGGAGTCGCCTGTCTTCTCCGTATCTTTCTTTGCTATAGTGACGAATTTAAGGTGGCATTTCTGATTAGTACCCATAACATGCATTCTAGAAGCCGAGGATTCTTTGCATATAAATTGGGTGGTGGCCAATTTTGCCCATTCCAGTCTGAGGAAAATAGGGCCGCTCATATAAATGGAAATGAGATGGGTCCGCTTTTGCATAACGCTGTTTAAACCTAAAGCAAGTTATTAGCATAACGACTTGGATACGTTGTTTGGTTTTGCCCACCCAGTTTAGATCATCATTTCTCTAAATGGGTTGGTTATTAAAGCGATTCTTTCCACTATAATTCCCTTACTGCAACGCATCTTCTCGGGAGCTTTCAGTTCGCACGATTAATTTTTCAGCTTTGAAAAGTACATGAATTATCCTTTTGATTGCATATTATGTGAAACAGAAAAGATATGGGTTAGCTGTTCTTGTTCATAATGAGAGACAGAATTTTTTCCTAGATGATCGAAGTATTTATTTAAGAGCAGGTTAAGAATTTCTGACCAGACAGGTTGACTTAGACGTTTTATCCTTAATCACGATAATCATTTCTCTTTAAAAGAGCGAGATTTACTGATTCAGGGAGCAAAGAAGTAGGGGAAAGAATGCCAAAACCTACAAAAGATTGGAATACAGGTTTGACTGAAGACGTTTACTCTGGTGATCGTGACTTCCTTGCAGTCAAGACTCTAGGGACTAATGCTTTCAGTAATTTCATGAGAATAAGCTTCAAGCGACAACCGAAGACGATACTGAAAATTATTCAGGCACAATGACTATTCGTATTTATGAAAACAAAATGTTTTTTGCTCATTGATAATGCTGTTGTGATGATGATGAGGTTGGGAATTTATACGCCTACTTTCCCTCCCTTATTTGCTTATGGTGAAGAATTATTAAGTAACCAAGGGAAAAAGTAGATTTACCTTATATAAACTTTACAGTTAAACTTTCTTCTCTTAACTCTCTTCTCCCAGACAACTGGTATTTGAACCACTTCACAGCAAATTTACATTTCATTTGAGGGACATCAAAAGATTTTCGGAAACTTACGGGGGAAGATCTTGACTGGATTTCATAGTATTTTATAATCACTGATAATATAAATAATATCATACATAAGGATGGAATTATGTGGCTTGTGTTTATTTCTCAGCGTTATATTAGTGTTATTGTTAACAGATACTTACGATACTAAATTTCTCCCCTACTCTTGTCAGTCTCTCAGTGATTTTACCTTTTATTTCGTTTTGTGAAACAAGTCTAGACATCCTGGTAGCCAGTTACGCTTTGAGAAGCTACAACGCACCTCTGATGGCATTTTAGACTTGACCGAATAATTCTATGTAGGATGTCTTGCTTTGAATTATGATAGCAGGTGGGCTGGACTTGAGATGAATGTTGCTTTGCTCGACAAACTCTGTTCGATGTGACGTCAGAGGCGGAGAAACAGCGGATAAGGTTCTGCCTTTTCCCGCTTCTGGCGTCACATTGAGCAAAGTTCGTCGGGCAAAGCTCGACCGAGTGGATGGGGTTTAGATAACAACAAAGCTCTCAGAAATAAATTTTGGAACTGAAGTAATGGTGGTTATACACTCGATATATCACTTAGCGTGCAGAGCATATTTAACCCCACATCCGCACTTCCTTGGAAATAAACTTGTTACTTCCCTGTCTCTTAGCACATCCAAATCATGCACTCTTCTCACCTCTTTAAACCATTTTTTCGAAGAAAGATTGTTAAACAGTTAATAGACAGAGAACAATATTCTATGCGCGACTCTGCTTAGTAAATTCTCTTATTCATATTAAGTGCTTAAAGATAACATTTTTCTCGATTCTTTTCTTCTTCCATATAATCGCCAATCCTTCTCATCTTCCATATGATCGCCATTCATGAACTGTGACCGTCTGTCTGTGTCTACCTGTGCGTCTGTTTTCTCTAGGCGTGCTTCAGTCATGAAGGTGACAATTTTATTAATATTAGTTATTATTGCTGGTAACCTAGTTATAATTAGTTTACCAGCAAAATACATATATAATATATAAAAAGATAATAATTATTATCTTTTTATATATTATATATGTATTTTGCTAACTATAAATATATAGATAATCATATATACCACGGTTATATATATATAATAGATATATTAATTATATACCACACATACCATATTTATATAGATTATATTAATTATAATATATATAGATAATAATAATCATATATATACATGTCACTAAATGGCACGTGACAATATATTTAGCTAAGGCCACAGGGAAAATGAAAGGAGGAGTACCTATACATATATGTGTGTGTGTGTGTATATATATATATATATATATATATATATATATATAGTATGCTTATATATTATATACATGTGTATTATATGTATGTATATATACATCACCATGATTCGTATACAAGCATTAAGCTACAAATGTCCTTTAACATCTAATTCGCTCTACCTCGGAATTAAGATATTTTCATTTATGTTAACCGAAGGGGAATTTTTTTTTAGTTGATGAGAAATTCGTTGGCTCATGGACTCGAACCAGGGCACCAAGAATGCAAACCGTACAGTGATGCGCTTTACCCGCAAGATTATCACGAGAGGTATAAGTTTATGACGCCACTCGCCTACAAATGTCTGTCGCGCTCAGGTATTCGTTGTTAGAGTCGGCATCAATCAACCCATCTCGACCTTGATAGCTTTGCAGTTGAATCACGGTGATGTGATAAAACTCATCGTATGGCTACGTGCGACAAACACACTACAAAGCTATCAAGGTCGAGGTGGGTTGCTGCCGACTCTTAACAACGAGCGCGACAGAGATTTGCAGGTGAGAGGCGGCATTACCTTTACTCTCGTGATAGCCTTGTGGATAAAGCGCGTCACGGTACGTCATATATTCTTGGTGATATATATTCATGGTTCCGTGGTTCGAGCCCATGAACTGACGAATTACTTAACAACTAAAAAGTTTGTTTTCTAACATAGTTAAAGGGACATTTCTGGGAGAGCAAATGAGCAACATTAGAGGAATACAAATGTTAATAAAAACAGAAAATTTAATGCTTTGAATCTTAACTGTTTTACTTTCGTCACACATAACAGTAATGCTAAACCTGAATGATGCTAATATGATTAGTAATTATTTATCACATAAGTAATGGTACTGCTATCGATGATCTTGGCACATATGGGCAACAAAAGGCGGTTAGAAGAAAAATTCATTGAAGCAGTTGATTTTTTATATTAACAAATATTAAACCACAAACATATTCTGATATATAATTCACTAAGCCTTTGGAATAACTTACATCCAAGTGGAATTATAAATAAGTGCTTTATCTGCGGGTGGATTCGAACCGATGCGTGCTTTAGAAACAGTGTTAGACAGTGACTTAAACTACTGAGCCATCGTGATAGGTAATAACCTGGAATCAGATCTGCTGTACATACGCTTGTCGAATTCATGATATATAATCAGAATTGATATCAACCAAACTCCAGCATGATAGCTGATTGGTAAGTTTGTAACTGTTGGCCAATTACACATATTTGTTCCATACGTGAAGTGGTTCCTAGCCAGCCATAAACGAAGTATTTATCATAGTTATTGCCAAGGTATAATGAGCTGGATATTAAACGATAATAGCTTGTGTATTTATGTATGTATATATATATATATATATATAATATATATATATATATATATATATATATATATATATATATATATATATTATATATATATATATATATATATATATATATATATCCCATTCTTATTTTCGTTTTATATTCCTCCTTGCTTTTTTGCGCAAAGTAAAATCAAGATTATTTCCTTCGTACGGTGGGGTTTCATATCACAGTTCAATGGAAGTGCATGAAACGTTTAAGGAATGATATCTGCAAAATTCTGTATGCGCGTATTACTGATTATTTCACTTTTAAAAATGTTTTAGTACATACTTGAAGTAGATAGTCGTTTGAAGTTCTCTCTCTCTCTCTCTCTCCTCTCTCTTCTCTCTCTCTCTCTCTCTCTCTCTCTGCAGAGCTGGCGATAAAGTATAGCTTAAAAATAGAAGTTCTTTCAGACTCTTGAAAATTGCATCTGATCAGTGAGCTGTGTCGCTCTTTTAATTGGCTTAAAAACTTGTCATGATTAGGGAGAGAACTTTCTTTCTATGTCTAATTAAGAACTGATCTTATTAAGTCGAGATCCCTGCTATTCATGATATAATTAGGAAAAACAGCTTTACAAAAGTTGATCGTAAATAAGTTTACGTAGAGTTCCTAGAAATTGAACGCAGAGAGAGAGAGAGAGAGAGAGAGAGAGAGAGAGAGAGAGAGAGAGAGAGAGAGAGAGAGAGAGATTGGTCAATGCAAAGAGTAATGGAGTTTTATATGCACTCATTTTATGTTCACGTCAAATTTAAGGTTTTTCGCCTCATAAGTGCTGGTAAATACATTATTCATTAATGTCTGCATATATGATCAAAAAGCAATATGGCCTACTTAGCGATCGTCAGTTTATTGTCAGAATTTAAATCAAGATGCAGAGAGTAATAAATAACGCTGCAGATGACGCTATTAAAGCAGAAAATTGCCATGAAAACGGACTCCAAGTTTTGAGGGACATAAATTTATGATTCAAGGTAAAACGTGAAATGGTACTAATTAGTACAACACTTGTCATTTCTGTAAATTCAGTCACTTAACTCGACTGTTTCGTAATCCCATGGGATTCTCTCGAAAGCATTAGTAATCTTACTTTTTTACGTTCTTTATAGTCCTGTTGTTAAGTTATTTATAGTCTTGAAAACGGTAATGGCTTGCAGAAAGGGCATGGTCAGATTTTTTTTCTCAAAATGTATGCCTATCTAGAAAGAGTACAGAGAATTTAGATCCTTATACATATAGCTATGATCATAGGCAGAATGGATTTATTCATGATATGTAAGTATTATAATTTTACATGAATGATACAACAGACAAACAGAAAAAAAACTTGCCTGGCAAAAAAAAAAAAAAAAAAAAAAAAAAACTTGCCTGGCTATAAATTTGCTGGGTTAAATTCTTGGTCAGAGAAGGTGAAGAAAAAAGTATAAAATATTGGACCCATATCCTACAAGAATATCACATTATTTCTCTAGAACACCCAAATGAAGATATAGTGTTATTGCTTTGCTGGAGTGAGAGAGAGAGAGCCTTGAATAATAAGATGGTTGTTGAAACGAGAGAGTTCTGGGAAGAAAGGACGAAAGGGAGAGCAAATAAATGGATAGTATTTGTGGAAGTTTCACTTACTTAACACGAACACGTAACACGTAACGAGAAGAAATTGGTCACAATTGAGGTTTGGAGTTTGGAGTTAAGAAGATAAAAGGAAGACGTGAATGATGTAACGGACTTGTGTGTTGAAAGCTAGATAATGCAGCGGGAAAAGCGAATAAAATCGTTAACAGATTTTTAAAAGTAGATAGGAGGATGTAACCTTTGAAATTTTGGAGGTAACACTATGATTTTGAAGTGTCACATAGAAAAATATCCCTTCGTCGAATTAGTCATCATCGACTTAGTCATCACACTTTTGCAGAAGAAGCAGACAATATTTTTATGAATACCATGGATCACCACTGATTCAGGAAGTAATTCATAAATAAGGATTCCATGATAGTGAGAGGAAGGGAGCTCATTGAAATGAAGCGAATTATTACGTTTTCCTGTTATAAACTGATTAGGTACAGAGTCTAAAACCAAGCGTAATCATTTTTTAACACACTGGCTAATTTGTTTTGGACATATCCTCCTTTTTGCTCAGAAATCGTCCTCTTTATTTTAGAAAGTTACTAGGTAATCAGGGTGATTTCCTTTTGCTGAACTTAGTCTCTCGCCTCCCATCACCCTGGTTTAGAGAACATTCATTCAACCTGGAATTTAGTTTGACTATTATGCCTTATCCGGGCAACGAAACAGGTTCCTGTTTCTTACAAGGATTGCAACTTGAAACCTTGGACGTTGTTCACAACAATTTAGTTTGTCGTTTAGTGTTTCTATCAGTAATTTCTGTTCTTTTTTCTCGCCATTTCGAACCTTGCATTATCAAATAAGAACTTTCAGTACCACGATCTTCATATATAATCAGACAGAATTAAGTGTGAGGGGTTAAATATGCATTCCTATAAACAGTAGAATATATTTTGTCATCGTATTGTAGCCATCCTGTAATGTACTAATGTAGTATCACTGAATGTGTAACATCTCTTTTGTTCGTTGGTAAAGACAGCACTTTTTATCATTTGTTTGTTCCCAGAACTTAGATCATTAATGTAAGCCATTTTTAAAAATACATGGTAATGTAATGAATAATCAACTATTAGCTTTTTTAATGACGCAGTAATATGGAATATGCATTAATAGATTAGGATGCACTTTCGTGTATGAAACAAAATTAGATTTTTATGCTAAATTGCCATATATCTTTCGAGGTAGTTAATATATTCTCTTCAGATCAATGTGTGGTTGTTCATCGTGTAAATTTAGGTGTTGCTGTGTAACATATATGAGAGTAATTTGATATTATTTGGGACACACCTGAAGCTGACACTAAATTCCATGCGTTTGAGTGCAGTGAGGTCACCTGTGTCCTCTGACAGGATGTAACTGTCACTCGTATAATTACCAGAATTATGCAGAAGAGCTAAACTGAAAGTGTTCCTCTTTATGACAGAGTAGATAAATATAATGCATTGGCCAGAGTAGGTGTAAATTATTTGTAATGTATAGTAAATGTAACGTTAATGGGCTATACGTGGTTTCATATCTGAAAGTGCATCAGTAACACATACACGCACGCGTGTATGTATGTTTGTATGTATGTTTGGATGTATGTATGTGTGTGTGTATATATATATATATATATATATATATATATATATATATATATATATATATATATATATATATATATTCTGTTATGTATATACATTCAGCCAAGTATTCAAATATGTACAAATAATTATAGCTCGGAAGTTTGCAATTTGCGCTTTGGTTTGCTTGGAGCTTTTTTTTTCATATCCAGTAACTAATTGAATGTTTGCAGAGTTTCTAGAATTTAATCTGACGTAGTTTTAATTTTCGTTTCAGAAATTTTATTTATTAAATTTTCTTTTCACTCCAGGGGTTTTGCCAGGCATTCTATTTTAATGTTTATGAAAAAAGAATTTTGTTTCCGTTGACAGTTTTTATTGTAGCTTTTGCAAACATTTGTGATTTTCTAGGTAGAATTTACCAACAACACTATGACATATTATTTTATATTTTAAAGCAAATTGCATTTCTTTATTAACTTTTTAACTTTCTCGGCAACTTCTCCTTCATATATTTAAATGGCAGCAACTAATATATTGTATCATCACCCTTTTATGACATAATTAGATCATTCTTCATCTTATCCCTTTTTCCTTTTCGATGATAGAATTTTACATAAATTAAAACGATCCTCATATTTAGATTTTTCTACTGCCGTATCTCAACAAATATCACAACTACTGGTAACGATGGCGCAATCCTAGCTGAAAACTGAAAACGGGCAGTGCGAGGAATGCTGTACTCCGAAGAGCAAAATAGGATGAGGTCACTCTACCGTGATTTACAGTCATTGTAGAAGGGAAATTCTCTACTCGGGTTAGCCTGGACTGTGGCCGTCGTACCAACTAACGGGCAGAAACATTGAGGTTTCGTTTGAAGACTTTTTATCAGGCTGACAGAGGTTCTAAAGAAGAGGTTAGAATGTAGCACTAACACCACCGTATGATTTGTGCCATATTAGTTTTCGTGAAAGGGAGAGACAAAAGAAGTAGCACGCAATATCTATATATATATATATATATATATATATATATATATATATATAATATATATATATATATATCCTGATACCTGGAGTAATATTCTAATGAACATATTTTTTAAACAGCAGTAGAGAAAAAACTTATTTCATCAAAACCAAACGTTAACCCAGTATTTAGAAGCCGACATACTAATTCAAAGCTCTATAATATCCAATGCAATAAACCGGAAATAATTTGAACAACTAACGTGGGACTAAAGCAAGATAATTATTTATTTGAAAATAAATACAAAATCATTTGAGAGTAAATAAACATGAAAGAAATAGATGTGATGGGAGGCAAAGGCATAACATTAACTAAAATACATAGATCATAATGATCAACACTAAATATGAGGATGGGGTGTGTGACAAGCTCTGCCAGACGCCCAGTGACACGAGGAAGGGATAGGATAGATGTAGCTTTACCAACTATATTAATCAGGGAATGATAGCTAAAAACTTCGATTAAGAGTAAAACAATAAGCACATTAGAAATTTAAGCCGATTCAGAGTAAAGCAATAAGCACTTTAGAAACTTATGGTTTCTCAAAGGTATTAAAACGATATCACCATCGTTGCCGAGTTTTGTAAGATGAATTTTTTAGAAGTGCTTGATGTTGAAGCAACTGGCTGTAATCTGAAAGATTAAAGTGTTTTAGTCCTTTGGGACAAACTGAACTTGTGCAAGTTTTCATTTCGGAAGGAAAGGGCTTGAATTAACAAGAGAGTTGTTTTTTAATGAAATGGAATGTTTCAGTATCACTGTAGATGAAGGAATGTAGACTGAAGGTATTTGGTGACTGCTGACCGAATCTTACTGTAAATTTTCATTAGCTCTTGAAATTTACAGAATGCTTGATAAGACAATATATTACTAATTAAGGCAACAAAAGTTTAGCTGCAACGGAATATCAAGTAACAAAATTAACTTTGTTAAACAGTATGAAGTGTCAAAAATAGGTTGCTGGCTAGGAAGAATCCAAACTGCCAAAAATCGCTGACAAGATATTGTCACCTTTGAACTGATTTCTGCCCAAAAATTAAGCGTTTCGAGAAGTTCGCCTTACAAATACATCTTCAAAGTTTTATAAAAGATCTGTTTATCACTCTTTAGGTTTTGAATAAAAAAAGATATACACACACAGGTACGTTTGAAGTAACACCCAACTTCCGATTTCATTGGTATAGATAAAAAAAAATGAATAGGGAAATACGACAAAAGGGAGATTAATGTTTCTTCCATGAGTGTAAATGAATAACTGTAGCTCCTAGGAAATTACAAGATTTTAAGGAAAACTCTCTCTCTCTCTCTCTCTCTCTCTCTCTCTCTCTCTCTCTCTCTCTCTCTCTCTCTCTTTCATACAGTTTCTTCTTCTTCCGCCCTTAATCCCACCCTCCCATGGGGTCGGCTGCTCATGTCTTCCTTTCCAAATAATTCTATTGTGGACATCTGCATGTTCTACTCCCAACGATTTCACTTCTCTCTCGACTACGTCAATCCACTTTATTCTCTTCCTACCTCTACTTCTTCCACCCTCTACTGACGTATATTGTGCTGTCCTGGACTCCCAACATTCCGTTATTCATTCCTTCAAAAGATTGCCCCATCTTCTTTCCTGGGGTGATCCGCTAGTGTCTTTAGCTACATCCGTAGACACTAAGGTGCCCTTGCCTATTCGTCGTCGTTACTTGCGGTGCTCAAGCAACGCGTCGCTTACAGCAAGAGTACGCTTTAGCCCTATTTCTCTACCTGTAAACTCTGCGTTCATGATTTAGGGTTCATTCAGATTGCTCTCTCTCTCTCTCTCTCTCTCTCCTCTCTCTCTCTCTCTCTCTCTCTCTCTCTCTGTTAGCCAGCCCGTCAGCAACCCTTCTCCTTCCAGTTGGGAGTCTCGAGTTTTAAAGTGAGTTATCTCTCTCTCTCTCTCTCTCTCTCATAGCATTTCTTGAGTTTTCTTTTGTCTTTTACTGAGGCATTTTTCGATCCTTAATTTACCCGTATCTAGAATATTCATGAGCCTTGGACGACTGTGCGTGTGAGAAGATAAACAGAGAACTTCGTATAGTTTTGATGCTTCCAAAAGCGTTGTGATTTTAAAAATCTGTGAATCTTTTCTTTCGAATGCTGTGTTAATTTTCTCTGTTTGATGCTCTTCATCAGCAAACCTACGTTTTTCTTTGCAGAGAAAGTAACACTGTATTTATATTATTGTCAATGAGTTGATGATCACCGGTATTGTACACTTATTTATTCATACGTGCGTGCTCATTAGTTTGACTACGTTATTGCTGATAGGGTAGTGGAACGTTAATGGCTCTATAACAAGCATCGTGACTGCAGTTATTTTCTCTGATAATGTATCTTTCCTCCATATCTATCGGCCTCGATGTATCTTAACTGTTCACCCGCATGAATACTCATGTTTACCATATGAATTTTACTGCTAAAGAATGCAGTGTTTATCCATATACAGTCAACACACATTTAAATATTTTTGTCATGTCAGGCAATGCGACAAAAATATTTTAAATAATAACCGGTTTTATTGCTTCTATCTTTTTCTCTGATACACTCTCACATGCCGGCGCCCGTGTGTGTGTGTGTGTGTGAATATACTGCATCGTTGTTGAAGTTTTCTGTCATATTATTCTAAATTGAGTGACCTTTTTTCAGTTCATGGAACTGGTTGCTCTTCGGGAATATATGCACTTCCTTTTCATATCATAGACACTGACACCCATTGATTGATGAATTGTGCTGACCTCCCTTAATCTATGGATATTCGTTAATTTCATAGAGTCGTAATCCATAAGACCCATGGTTGAATAACCCTAGATATACATCGTTTTTAGTCCATATCTTGCATGAATTCATCAATGTCCTCTTTGATGGAACTTTGCGGACGATATCGTCCAGTGGCGGCAGAGAGCCAAGACCACTTGATCACTTCACACTCTTCATATTGTGCTGAACAATATGAGAGACCATTCCTTTAATAACTTTGCTTCCTTTGTTTTTATCGAATACGTTAAAATCAAACATATTTAAGAAGTTTTCGCGGAGGCAAAAATGGTTGAATTATTTTTCATATATTTTCTTGTCTTCCGAAGGTTTTTTTTAACAATGCCTGAAACCCTATGATAACATTAATCATATTTCGAAAGTACATTTATGATTAGTTATAAATCTCTTCTTTCAGTTGCAAGGTGACTGTCTTTCTGAATGTGCTTTGCATGCAAAAGGTTAGTGCATCTAAATTTACTAGAATAAACAATTATAAAATCCGAGTGGATTGGGGTTTGGTGTGGGGGGCCGGGTTGTAGGCAGGGGTCAGGAGGGAAGGGGAGACATGGTACATCCACCCTCTTCCTGCAAACCTGTTTGTCCTCCCCGGGTGGGGGGGGTGGTAGTTAGGGGGGGGATCAGGAGGGTAGCGAGACGACGCGTAGCGCACGCCATCAAGCTCTTAAGAAATAAAGTCTTATGCTTTCAAGCGATTTTAAGAGAAGTATCTTGCTGTCATCCATGAAATAATGTTTAAGCTATTTTCCAGCGATGTGCACACCAACTTACTTTGCTTTTTTACGATCTGTACTGCAAGCGCATATATATATATATATCTATATATATATATATATATATATATATATATATATATATGTATAGTATGTAGTATATATATATATTATGTAAACTTATAGCATAATAAATAGGCCAAGAGTCCATCAACGAATGAGAAATCAGTATATCAATCTCCTGATTGCCTTAGAGTTTTTTTTTTTTTTTTTTTTTTTTTTTTGTTTTTTTTTTTTTTTTTTTTTTTTTTTTTTTTTTTTTTTCTATTTTTAGCATTTCCAAAAGCCGTACTTGTTTTTTTATCTTTTGATATCTGGGTCTTTTGAAGATATTTCGGAGGATCAAGATTTTCCACTCCTGACTTTTCTCTGGAATTTTAAGTTCTACTTTGATCTCTGGAAGGCCTTGGGGGCTGTGAAAGCGTATTTTCTATTCTTTTCTCCTATTAGATTTCCTCTGGATTTTATACTTTGAACCCATCCTCTAAGAATCCCCATTTTATTATTAAAATTCATAGATTCAATTATATCTTTATATGATTTACTGACTCATTATTTTGCCAAAGCCGCTTTTCTTGAAAAAATCCATAAATAAGGTCCAATTGAAAGGAACCAACCACCCCTACCCCTTAACCGTATTTACATGACGCAGCTGCTTGAACCAATCAGTAATGCTTTATTGCATTCAACAGGATGAGCATCTTTTATGCATTATTCAGAGGACTTCATTTGATCGAATCCAAGGACTGATTGCCCGTTCAAATCAATTTCTGCAAGTTTCATGAGGGAAATTTTTGCCTGAAGACTCTTCCAAAGGATTGCTACTGTTGACAATTTTCTTTTACCTAAAAAGGTTTTTTCATTAATTTTTCAAAAGAATTTTTACTTTTGAATGCAGATTTATTTTATGGCAGGTAATATGCAAATAAATTTCTGGAAATGAGACATATAATTTCAATGAAGATGATTCTGCAATAATTAAGCTTTAAGAAGCTCTGTGCCCTGCAAATTATATCATAATTACTCTCAAACTGGTAAATTGTGGAAACTTACTGGTTCAGAATAAGCTTGTGTTTCTTACATTATGCTTATGAAGGACACTCTCGTTAGCGTTACACTTTCCACTGAAAACAAAGACGACTATCAGATCATGAAAGTGACTTTGATTTCGATGGTTTTAATCATTCCGCTCTCTTGTTTACTTCTTGTTTAGAAAAGAAATATTCAGAGTTATTAGAAATATTTTGGCTTTTCGAAATGTGCAAGAACTCATATTTGAAAATTTGCGTCTCTTCTTCGTAGGATACTAAATTACCACTCAAGTAACCCTCTGCAGTAAAGTAGCGTTCGTGCGAATCACATTATAATTATTATCACCGTCAATCTTTGTTTGGCAATATTGTTCTTAGAAACTTAAGAGATCCAGTGAAATTTTATGGTTTTATTTATGTTTTACTTGTGCAGATAGAAATGAAGTTAATAATGCCTTTCTCTTATCTAAATAGCAGGGCTGCGTGTCATTTGTTTTATGAGTCCTGGAGCCTTCCAATCAATACATGTTTACTTTCACTTTAATGGTATACCTGAGCTTATGAAGATAGTATTTCTTTTTAATAATCACAATCGCTTTGTTTTATTTGCTAAATGTTAATAATTTTGTTACGCTGTCCCCCAAAACCTATGAATCCTGAGAACTAAACAGAATCGTTCAGGGTTCTTGGAGTAGATTGTGTCTATATATACACGCAATCTTCAAAAAACAAAACTACAGCCAGGTATATACAAATATTGTCCCCTATTCAAGTAACAATTTTATTTTCTCATAAGAAGAATGGCCCTTCGCATATCATTGCATGTTACCTAAGCGAAATTACCTGACTAATAACGAACTACACGAATCGGAAAAGAGGAATGATGCACAATATCTTTTTATAAAGAGCAAAAGATCTTGTTCTATTGTCGAAATAGAATAACTAACCCCTGGTACGCATGGAAAAATAAGAAATATGAATTATAATGAGAATCATAAAGATTCATCATTACTGGCAAACGACCGGCCAAGGCTAATATTGATTCAGAGGTAATGATTCTCATCATTTAAATCGCAAAAAGAGGAAATACGTGCTTTCCAGAAACGAGGAGTAAAGAGAATTTGGATCTAGAAATCCTAAATGCATTTGGGTACGAGTTACTGCTCGTCTATTCAGTGTCTGGAAGGATCCGGCGCTAATATTGCCCGCGTCTTGGTCTGACGGGGAACGTTCCAGGTATCGTGAAATGCAGGGAACACGTTCGGGAGAGTTCCGGCCTCGGGCAACTATTTCCCCTGATAACGAAATACGCGTTGCTTGTTATCACGCTCTGAGTCAGCTGGTTTATCCAGTTTAAAAAAGAAAAATGGTAAATGACGTCTCCTGCAAAATTTGTGGATTACACATGCGTAATCTGCCCGGCTACGAAAAATACTTCTGAGTGTTCCTTTTTTATTAGACTTTCCTTGTGATTATCAATAAAGGAAACATAGTTGGGAAATGATCCTGGTACAATGTCTCCGTCTCTCGTTTTATATCAAAAGATTTTAGCCTGGATTACCCTCAATATCTGAGAATGTGGCGAATTTAAATCATGGGGTCAATGAAGTAGATATTGCCGATTGCACAGCATGAATCATTTGTGATTTATATTCTAAGATTGGACGATATTAGGATTGACGATCGTCCTTCTATTAGTGTTGCAATGAATACCATGTAGCTACCTATATACTATATGAGTTATTCTTGGATCATTATGTTTCTGCTATCTTCTGCACTCAATAATTAGGTACTACAAAATGTGAGTAAGTAATAGATTCTAGTTTTTTCATTTCGTAGGCAAGAGAATTTGCAGTCAAATGAAGTTTACATCAACAATGAGCTTTAAATTACGCAAGTGGAAACTTCGTGGTCTTGAATTCATTCCCCTCTTTTTTTTTCTTAATGAGGAGCCAATATTGTCCTCTTTCTCTTTTCATGAATTCTCAGATTTAGAGAAAACTTTAGCTTGTCAGCTCTCTTCTCTTTTGGTGTCCTTATTCATGATGGGCTTAATGATTTGCGCACTGTTTATCTAAATAAAGAATTAATCAAATGCTGAATTTTGCAAGCCTAAATTTTATAAATATTCATTTTTTTCATTCTCTCATGAAAATGAAATCATTACGGAAATAATCTAAAAAAAATATCATAATTAAACTGGTAAAATATTACTTCATACATTGTTATCGGTGCTCATGGTATGATAACGAAAAACTTTTAATTACGAAAAACTTTTAATTCCATTTATAAATATGATCTTAAAACACCTTTCAACAACATTAAATATTTGTTTTAAATTTTGTTTTGACGGGTATTTAGAATGACATTGTCTCTTATTTAAAAAAATTCTTGAATCTTTACAGAAAAATCTGAAATACATGCTTCGTACGAATTTCTTTTACTCCCCCCAAGTCTACGTAATGCTATTTTCGGGTTTATTGGGCTTTGCGAGAAAGATAGCCTTACAGTTACTTCTCTCTGAATTCAAATAGCATCTAGTCATTTCTCTCAAGTTGTCCGCAATTTAACTCTGCCTCAGCGTAAAATATTCTGATAGGTATTTAAATCTTGCCACCCCAAAGAAATATAGGGTACTCACTTTTTCTAATGTATGACTAATTAGTTTTATATTGTTCCTAGCTTGCAAAGGCATTTAAATCTGCTGGCCCTACTAAGATTTAGCATTTCGTCCCTATGTTTGCTAATGGAATACTTTTGAGAATTGCTACAATCAAGATATCGGGAACGTGGATCTTGCAATGCCATTAATCATAGGTATTATTTTAGCGAAATTAAATAGAAAAAGTTCATTGCGTGACAGTTCACCGAAGCTGAAATTTCAGCTGAGCTCATTTTAATCAAACGTAAAATATTTGGATTCGTAATTAGGAATTAGGATAATCTTGGCAAATTAAATTCAGTCTAATGTATTAAAGTTTTTAGAATTTGAATATATATAATGTTAGTTATCTGTCTTATTAGGAGCTGTTCTTCTATGACAATTACTTGAAGGCGTTCAGACACAATTTGCTGTAATTTGAAGTTATTTCATAAGATTTTAGATAAAGATAAAAATGCCAGAAAAAAATTAGAGTTGTTTTAATAAAACGGCACGGAATACTAATTATTCTACTCTGAAATACCCATTAAGCAGTAATGCAGAGAAACAATACGTTGGGTTGAAAGGCGGGTGGGAGGCTTGTTGGTTGATGAGAAGTCTATGGTGGTAGTGTATCTCAATCAAATGCAGTTGCACACAGCTTCCAGTTAAGTGAAACTTAAGATGATGCTTCCCTATAGGTACACCAGTGCAGCTGTGATTAAGACTTTGTTGATATTCTTTATTTTCCTCACGGTAATCGTGGCCTCATTTCAGCGAACGATGAGAACTCATAAAGGAGAATTACGGGAGTGAGATTTCAGTATGGTAGTGATAGTGCAAAACTCAGCTATATTGAATTTTGATGTAATATGAAAATGTCTTTGTTTAGCAAATGGACCTAACCAGTAACATTAAATTAAGTTTGCTGCAACTGGCATTTGTACTATGTTCTCGAGTTTGATAATTAGGAAACGATGGAAAACGATTTGGACATTACATTTGAAGGTTTACTGGCGTAAATCTCTGAAATGCATATGCAAAAAAGGCCGACACAGATAACAGAGCATGGAAAACAATGTAGTTAAGTAATGTAATGATTTAATGATTTGAGATTCTAAGCATAAATGTACAGCAAAATATCACATAGATACGAATCCCCATACCATGACTCGCAGAAAAATGAAGCCCATATATTAGAAATAAACTACCACACTTTGGAAACTAGATAAAAATTGAGAAATGTGCCGAGGTTCTTGACAAAGCATCAAATTTTGCTTGCCAAGTTCTAAGTTCGCAGTAGGAAAATTTTTGCCAGTGAGTTCCCTGTTACAACTTCTGTAGCGATACATCCGCAGAATAGCAACGGTGTAAAGTTTAATCTTCTATCTTCTGTAAACGTATAAAGTACCACGCTCTTGAAAATGAAGAAAAAGGAGACACGGATTGCACCGCAATAACAACTTTTCTTCATGAAGGGAAAAGTCGTTTTTGAGTCCCAGAAACTCCGTATAACTTTGCAAGTCACGTCCGGTGATGTGTTCGCGAGACAGAAAAGCGTTCGCCTTTTCCACTGGGATGTTTTCTTCACTGCAAAAACAGTGTGAATTCTACAATCTCTCTCTCTCTCTCTCTCTCTCTCTCTCTCTCTCTCTCTCTCTCTCTCTCTCTCTCTCTGTTTTTTTATTTGTGTATGTTATTATGGGGATTGTGTTTAGTATAGTTATGTACCTTTCCTAGCGTGGTACAATCTTGAAATAGTTTCAGTTCCACCAGATCCTAAACCATTTTTCGAATTTACAAACGGGCTTTTACTAAAGAAGAATTACATCTGGAACTCCTAAATTTAGGAACTAAAATAGTCAAAATGAGTATTGAATTTACACGAGCCTTGGGGCGATAAAACTGGTTACACTTGACAGTTATTTTCGTGGTGGAAATTAAATGGGAAATCTTACACATTAGACAACCTAGCATATCCCAATTTCCTGTTTATAATTACTTTTACCTTCGCTGCCAAATTAGCATACGAGTCCCAATTCAGTTTCAACCAGAAGCCGTAATAGGAATTTCATTTGCGTTACGTGTTCTGCTTTTCAGGTTTTGCAAATAAATTCCATAATGGAAACGATATTACAAGTTAAATAAGAAATAGAAAGTAGTCGAAAAGCTATATTTTCATAAAAATAATCGCAGCATAATGATTTGAATCTTATTTATACTAATAATCTATTGGCTCGTGGCATTTTTCAATTTTCTATTTCTCTTGAGTGACACATTCTCTGGTGAATAGTATATATTGGTGGAAATGTCAGTTACCTGTAGGTTTTAGTTAATGTTGAAAAATTAAACTGCCTAATGCACTTAAACTAGGAAATGTGTAAACTAAGTGGTCGGTGTTTGTAAATAACTAACCTTCTTAGATGAATTTCGATTTAATTTCTGGTGTATTTTGTTTCACTCTCTGGTTATAGTACGTGTTTACTGAAAATATTTGCTATGAACAACTTGTGAAGGCATGAACGACAACGACAGGCCGACTTTTTCAGAGCAGCCAAGCATATCCCCGTAAGGGGTCCGTTCCTCACATTTCAAAAACTAGTTTGTACCATTGTCGACCATCCACGTATTTGACATACTTTCAGTATCTTGGTAAACCCTTTCAGTACTCGATTCTGGCCTTGTATATGCTTTCTATGAGCTATTTATAATTCCGGGCGTATGGATGACAGGCTCTCTAACGGATCATTGCAAAATTTGCGACCTTTATCGGACTTCAAAATCACTAGCGTTCCATTTAGAACAAATATGTCTAGGTTGATATTAACTGCTTCACCCTATAACTCATTTTAGTGGCCTCCGGTCACAAACTATGCTTTATCGTTGTTCATATCACAATTTAATTGAAGTGAAAGTAATATTTATAAATTTAATAACCACCTATACTCTGTTTTTTTCCATCTGTCCATCCGCCTGTGGTGTTTTCGCATGGTAACACTGCGTCCTGGGCTTTAGATAGTTACATTCAGCTCACATTCAACAATTATCCTATTTCGAATATTAACGGTGTAATTCGCATACAGTAAATTATTAAAACACTTTTCAGTTGCAAATGCACACCAAGATATCCTTTTATTTAACCTAACAGTTACACACAGCGTAGCTATTTACCGGGACGCAGTGTTACCATACACAAACACCATAGGCGGATGGACAGATGAAAAACAACAGAGTATAGTTAATAAGCATTGACGCCTACACACACACACACACACACATGTATATCCCAATTTCCTGTTTATAATTACTTTTACCTTCGCTGCCAAATTAGCATACGAGTCCCAATTCAGTTTCAACCAGAAGCCGTAATAGGAATTTCATTTGCGTTACGTGTTCTGCTTTTCAGGTTTTGCAAATAAATTCCATAATGGAAACGATATTACAAGTTAAATAAGAAATAGAAAGTAGTCGAAAAGCTATATTTTCATAAAAATAATCGCAGCATAATGATTTGAATCTTATTTATACTAATAATCTATTGGCTCGTAGCATTTTTCAATTTTCTATTTCTCTTGAGTGACACATTCTCTGGTGAATAGTATATATTGGTGGAAATGTCAGTTACCTGTAGGTTTTAGTTAATGTTGAAAAATTAAACTGCCTAATGCACTTAAACTAGGAAATGTGTAAACTAAGTGGTCGGTGTTTGTAAATAACTAACCTTCTTAGATGAATTTCGATTTAATTTCTGGTGTATTTTGTTTCACTCTCTGGTTATAGTACGTGTTTACTGAAAATTTTTGCTATGAACAACTTATGAAGGCATGAACGACAACAACAGGCCGACTTTTTCAGAGCAGCCAAGCATATCCCCGTAAGGACTTTCTGTATATACTACCAGAGTAATGGGGTCCGTTCCTCACATTTCAAAAACTAGTTTTTACCATTGTCGATCATCCACGTATTTGACATACTTTCAGTATCTTGGTAAACCCTTTCAGTACTCGATTCTGGCCTTGTATATGCTTTCTATGAGCTATTTATAATTCCGGGCGTATGGATGACAGGCTCTCTAACGGTCATTGCAAAATTTGCGACCTTTATCGGACTTCAAAATCACTAGCGTTCCATTTAGAACAAATATGTCTAGGTTGATATTAACTGCTTCACCCTATAACTCATTTTAGTGGCCTCCGGTCACAAACTATGCTCTATCGTTGTTCATATCACAATTTAATTGAAGTGAAAGTAATATTTATAAATTTAATAACCACCTATACTCTGTTTTTTTCCATCTGTCCATCCGCCTGTGGTGTTTTCGCATGGTAACACTGCGTCCTGGGCTTTAGATAGTTACATTCAGCTCACATTCAACAATTATCCTATTTCGAATATTAACGGTGTAATTCGCATACAGTAAATTATTAAAACACTTTTCAGTTGCAAATGCACACCAAGATATCCTTTTATTTAACCTAACAGTTACACACAGCGTAGCTATTTACCGGGACGCAGTGTTACCACACACAAACACCATTGGCGGATGGACAGATGAAAAAAAACAGAGTATAGTTAATGAGCATTGACGCCTACACACACACACACACACACACACATGTATGTATATATATATGTATATCAAATTTAAGAGACGTCAATGTTTTGTTACTTTTATTAGTTGAACATAATTCTTGCACTGATCTGTAACTTTATTTTGAGTGTTTGAGTTGTAAGGAGGAGCGTTTGCTATTATTATTATTATTATTATTATTATTATTATTATATTATTATTATTATTATTATTATTATTATTGTACGCTGGAAGTAAACCCTCTTTTAAACATGTTTTATTAAAAGTGATTGCTGCCTCAGCTGCATTAATTTTATACAGGTTCTTCTCTATTTTTCTAATTATTGCTTTCTCATTGTTGCTTAAACTGGTGAGCAACGCACCGAAGGTTGGCATATCTCAGTTAGGTAGAACGCTTGGATTTTATTGGTAAAAATTTCAGTTTGGGTAGTCACATTTTCGGGTGTATCCCGTAGAGTTTATTACAGATTGAATTGATGATAAATTCTATTTCTTTTCTATTCTTTCTATTCTTTCCGGACGTTTCGTCTGAATAAACCTCCAATTCGACTGGGTGGTATTTATAGTGTGGGGTTCCGGGTTGCATCCTGCTTCCTTAGGAGTCCATCACTTTTCTTGCTATGTGCGCCGTTTCTAGGATCACATTCTTCTGCATGAGTCCTGGAGCTACTTCAGCCTCTAGTTTGTCCAGATTCCTTTTTAGGGATCTTGGGATCGTGCCTAGTGTTCCTATGATTATGGGTACAATTTCCACTGGCATATCCCATATCCTTCTTATTTCTATTTTCAGGCCTTGATACTTACCCATTTTCTCCCTTTCTTTCTCTTCAACTCTGTTGTCCCATGGTATTGCGACATCAATGAGTGATACTTTCTTCTTGATTTTGTCAATCAACGTCACGTCTGGTCTATTTGCACTTATTACCCTATCTGTTCTGATACCATAGACCCAGAGGATCTTTGCCTGATCGTTTTCTATCACTCCTTCAGGTTGGTGTTCGTACCACTTATTACTGCAAGGTAGCTGGAGTTTCTTGCACAGGCTCCAGTGGAGGGCTTTTGCCACTGAATCATGCCTCGTTTTGTTTATTATTATTATTAGGGTAAAAGAAAATAACGATGATTTACTTAAAAGAAAATAAAATTTGTTTTTTTATTTTGATTTAGGTAACTAATCATACAAAATTAAAAGACTTTTTTTTTTTTTTTAAGACCTTGTGGTATTCTTATTTTTATTATAAATTTCTGTGAATACAACTAATGCATATATGCGTAGTTTTATAGGCTTTTCTAAGTCAAAAATTACAACTCGTAGTCGTCCTCAGTGGCTATAGTCTGCCATTCTGAGTTTTTTTTATTATAAGAGCATCATTCACACACATCCTAATCGCCATAATACAAGGGTGGCCAAACAGTCGATCGCGATCTACCAGTCGAACGCGACCACTTGTTTGGTATATCGCCGTTCCCCCACAATCCTATGTAAACAAACAAAAACACAAGCGTGTGTATATTATATAATATATATATATATATATATATATATATATATGTAGTATATATATATATATGTATATATATGTATAATATATATATATATATATATATATATATACACACACACGCATATATATATATATATATATATATATATATGATATATATATATATATGTATATATATGTATGTATATATATGATATATGATATATATATATATATAATATATATATATATATATATATATATATATATATCACACACACGCATATATATATATATATATATATATATATATATATATATATATATATATATATATATATAAACTCTAAGGATGTCCATGATACAAGGAGTAAAAAGGACAAGTTTTATTCCAAGAAACGTTTCGCACATGAATTCTCTGTGCATATCAGTCTGTGAAAGAACATAAAGACATTATTTATAACAAATAACATACAATAAAAGCGCAAAAAACAAAAAACAGGAATTCGCATATATTAAAAATAGTCTTAAAATTATAAAAGAACAAAGTAAAACAGGTTAAAGGAGACTGCTTAGACACCAACCGTCCATTGTGGGGAGAGAAGATGGGATGAACTAAGAAAAGTTAAAAGTAACGACTTCAGATATATATATATATATATATATATATATATATGTGTGTGTGGGTGTGTGTGTGTGTTGTGTGTGTGTGTGTGTGTCGTGTGTGTTTTGTGGGTGTGTGTATAAGTGAGGCAATTGTACTCATGTTTTATCTTACTATGTGACTATTTGAAATTTTTCCCCACGTAAAAATATGTGATTATGTAATATGGTAGATCGTAAGAGTTTCAGTCTTTAGAATAGTTCTCGGAGTCCAAAATCTGGCCACCCCTGCCTTTAATACATCTCATCACCCGAAGGGTTTCCATGTTTGATCTTTTTGCTTTCCATTCTTCATCCCTGCCATTCGCTACTCAAATCTTAAAACTCGAACGTTTCCATCAACTCTGCCATCAATCGTTTCTCCCTCTCTTTTATCCCTTATTTCCATCATCTTTGAAATGAATGTCTCTATCTATGATTCACTTGTCCGTAAACCTCTCTTGTTTAGCTAATGAAGGAGCAGTTGAAGTAGATTGATTTTTAGGGTCACATCTTTTGAATACGCCAATATTGTAATAGTAATTGTCAAGTTTAAGTCAGTCAAATTTTGCTCATATGTGAAAAGTGGACATTGTACTTTCATTTAATTTTATGAAAGAAACACTAAATTATTAAGGCATTAGTTAGTTTTTTATCTGTTTCAGAACGTAAAGAGCTTATAAGTTTAACACTAAGCTTTTAATGCCTGTCAAGCAGCGATCGCATTACCTCCTCTAATTTAACTTTTCGCTTTAAGTCGAACGAAGTTTTAAGGTTAAGGCCTTAAGGCTATCTACACTTTTAATGGAAACTGCGAAGATATTTCTTTTCACTTAGTTTCCCCTTCGTTTACCTACATATTGTGGACACGACCCGTATAATGAGTAATTTTTCTATGCATTCTCTTTGTTCATGAATACCTCGAACTACAGTAGATGCCTGGGTCGTTGATAATCTTAAATTTTATTGGATTATGAAAGTATTATATGGTAATTTTAAATACACGTACACAAAAATACACACACGTATATATATATATATATATATATATATATATATATATATATATATATATATATATATATATATATAGCAAGAGCTTTCGAAACATGCTCGATTCTCAATTTTCGTTTTGCCTATTTGTAACAAACACACACACATTATATATATATATATATATATATATATATATATATATATATATATATATATATAATATATATACGTGTGTGTGTTTGTGTTTGTGTAAAAGTTGAAAAGTTGAGAGGGCACTGTGGTTTTGAAAAGTACTACGCATCAGGTAAAAAGAGGCCAAGAAAATCTAAACACACACACAGACACACA
>NC_061109.1:92572605-92577605 GCF_015104395.2 Macrobrachium nipponense | reverse complement strand
GAAGTTGGTCTGTAACCGGAAATGAGAGGCAAAACTGGCAGACATGTTTTATTAGTAGAAAATCTTCGGAAGAAGAAAGTCGCGTAACTGGTAATGTGTTTATGGCGAAACGGGTAATCAAAATGGCAGGCATTGTTCAAAACCGGAAATAAAAGAAAGCAGGTGAATGCGCAAGTTGATTAAATCCCGATGAAATTTGTGTAGGTGTAAGAAACTCCTGAGGCCATGCAAGCTCTTTACAAACAAGGATCTTCTGGAATAAGCTGTATATGGACGAATGCGTAAGAGATTGCTGGTAGTTTTATTTTTCTAAATGTCCAACCTATTTTACAATGTTACTGGTACAGTTTTTGAAGAATATATGCTCAATTTCGACAAAGATTTTTCTCTGTAGTGTGATTCCCGTTTTTTCGTAGCAGCATTAATTAAGAAATAACACTATAATTACCTTTTGGTTCTTTAATTTTATAAATTCCTGCTTGAAAAAGTAATTATTCCACCTTCCATAACACGTACAGGTGTCAGAAATATTGCTGCAGATTTATTTGGTGAATTTTTCTATGATGGATACTCCTAATTACGAAATCAAAATTTGCTATCACAATAAAAACAATTTCCACTATGTATGATATCAGATATCAGTGTGAAAGGGGATGCGTGGTCAAAATTCTACGGAATGTTTGTCCTACCTTCGTAACCTTAGTGAATATATGACTCCCCTTATACAGCTTCCCTAATTTCAAGGAGAAATGCAGGTCATTAAAAATGTATTTATTAGAGTGGCTTCTGGTGTTGGCCCCACCGCATTCAAGCTGTGGAAATATTGGAAGCCAATACCATCTGGCGAATCGCTCACTTCAACTGACCCCCTTCCCATTAGACACACACACACACACACACACACACACACACACACACACACCCCACGCAGAACTCTCCCACTGAGAGACTATCCCAGTTTCCATCGTGGGAGGGGGTTCTTTGCCCCACCAGAGATTTGAAGGCAGCCGAGTAGAAATATGGAGGTAGCGCGCCGGGAATATCAAGTAAGCTGAGATCAGTCAACTGAGGATGTTTTGGGCCGGAGGGTAATAATTTGTGAGTTGTAGACGTCGACTGATGAAATCTTCTGCAGAACTTTCTCTCTCGTAGCGACGCCTTGAGGAGAATTTGGAAGGAGAAAGCTGTTTTTTCTCTAGGGTGGGGCAGTTTTGGAGAGAGAAAGATTCGATGATGTTACAGAGAAAAAAATAGAGAATGAAGAGTTTTTGCTTCGTTTTGCGATAAGAATCTTTGCGTATGTGATACTGTGTATGTCTGTATGCACTTTTTTTGTATATGAATGTCTGACAAGAAGACAAATCATTATTTTAAAAATAATAAGATTTATGATCTTAAATGTTTGGATTTAAGATGCAATATGTCATTACCGATGCAATTCCTTGGTAATGACATACTATATTCCACAAATTGGATTTTTTTTTTTCGTGGTTGGAGTGAAGGGTAGGGGAAACCCGTAGTCAAAAAGCATTCACCATTCCCTATCTTTTGCAGACTCTCAACAAATTTTAGAATTAAAGCCTGAAAAATGTTCGGTTTTGTGATTTTTTCCCAGTGGTGGATAGGGAAAACATGTAGTCAAAGAGCATTCACTAATCCCCCACCTCGTGCTAACTCAAAACAAAGTTCCGAAATAAAATTCGGAAAAATACGGGGCTTATTTTCTCAGGTTGAAACTTGCCCTGGTATGAAAATCAAACATTTACTAGTTACATTTTAACTTCAGCCGTCAGTCAACATTTCATAAACAGAAAACGTCTCGGCTTTTCCGACTGAATTTAAACGGAAAACTTCTCCGTGGGCTATGGACGCGTAACCACACGTTCATAAATATGGTATGCACCTGGAAAAAAATATGTTTATTAAAAACAGAAAATGTTTTCTTTCCCTTATTTTACAATAGACATATACTCTTTTATGACTTCTTATTCGTTAATTTGGCGAGTGAGTAAGGCTTATTTCAAAATATGTCGTTTTTCCAAATCAAAAGGTGAGGTAAAACTTGCTCTTCTGACACCGCCTTTGGTCCTCAAAATAGGGAATACCGCTCCCAATGTTGGCGGTCAACGTTTGCCATGCTATTGTAAACTTACCGTAAAAATACGACGATTATGCAAGAGAGTAGAGACAAGTCCTAAGACAAGTCCTCAGTACTGAGACTGACCCAAGATTAGGCGACGGCAAAATAAATATATCTCTACTTCATTCCTGTTATTATCATTGAAATACAACGGTAGAGCATTAAAAGAGTTCTATCTCGTTCATCTTCTTCATATATGATGCATTGATTAAGAAACTTTAAGGAAATGGAGTTGAAATTATATTCTTAAAGTCTGCCATTTCTCAATGATACGTACCAACAAGTTTCCGGTGTCACTAAGTGCTTGGTTGTAGTTCGCCGGAGGACAGGAATTGGTTTTCGTAATTAGCAGAGCGGAAAAGAAATTTTAAAACCCAGTCGAGTCCTTGGAAAGTTGAAATTATTGAAAAACTTTCCACATGTTCTCTTGGCCCCCCCAAAAAAAAGAAAAAATAAAGGTTTTCAAATTAGAAAATGCGCTGTAAAACTTAATAGATTACATTCCAGTTCTTTTGTACTATAACGTATGGTTTTCCATTGGCCTTTACAGGAACTACGATCAGTATTAATGAACGAATATTTAACAGAATATGAATTAACGCTAAAAAAAAAATTTCGTTTGTTTTTTAGCTTATGCTCATTAACTACTCTAAAGTCATTGTGTCAAAGGAATAAGACAATCAAATTAATTAGTAATCTACTTCCGAGTATCAAGTCAACAATGTAAAAGTAAGCAAATGCAATCAATTCATAGTTTAATGAACGATAGGGAACTACTAACGCCTTGTCACCGTATCGCTGGTTCAAAACGTGTAAGACCATTACCTCGCTATCCCGAATGGTTTTGTTATTTATTGATATTAACAGGCTACTTTTATTTTTGGGTCTATAAAAACGATACATTTCCCAAGGGTACGACAAGTGAAAATGAGTTTCCGTGTATTACCACACTACCCTTTTGCCCGACTACATTGTACCGTTTTAATTAGCTAATGAAATACTCATGGCATGTTACTTTCATGAAATAACATAATTCCTCGGGCCGAGCGAATGTTTGTAGTTTATATGTGCAGGCACACTCACGCGCACACACACACACATACTATATATATATATATATATATATATATATATATATATATATATATATATATAGATATATATACATATATATATATATATATATATATATAACACACATATATATATATATATATATATATATATATATAATGTATAGTATTTTTAATATAATCTCTAATTAGTGTGAATCTCAACCCAGGATACAATCTCGGAGGCGAAGGGAAAAGGCATCATTGTTACATTAGTTTATTATGCCGACGTTTCACGACAGTTGCTTTGGTCGCATTTTCAGTGCTGCAAATTAAACAACCATCTTACAAAAAGTCACATTAAAGCATCGATACGTGCAAAAAATTATAGGAGAAATTATGAACAGGAGGAAAACAAAAACAAAAGGTTAAGCGATAAACAGCTGCATAGATGTTGTTTGAGTATTTAGTGTTGGGACCGTCTTCTTTATAATAATAAATTCAAGTGTATTGAGGTCGTTTTCGGTTTGGGCTTGTCCTATTCTAGAAAAATCTTTATAATCAATATCAGTTTTACACACTTTTACATGATTCCTTATATTAGAGTACTCTGGATTAGGCAGTTTACATCCAGTTCTGTAGCTGACACCTTTATGGGAATTTATTTGGATCCGTGTGATCGTGGGCGCACACATTTGTAAACGATGTTCGAAGACAGGAGATGGCTAAGACGATCCTTGAATTTAAATAACGATCCGATAGTGTGTGGATTCTTTGGTACAAGTTTCAGGTCTACAGCTGGGAACGTTCTTTGGAATATGGCCAGACATTTCTTTATGAAGGTGTCATTTAGGTAGGGAAAATTAGCATACATTTGCATTATTGGTACAGTTAAGATGGGTACCAAAAATGAAAATGTGCACATATATAAAATGCATTTCTTTATCTATTTTGTTATACCAAAGAAATAGCTTAATTCCAAGTGGCGACGAATCCACTGATGGTAAAGCACTTTTTCACTTATAATTCTCATTAGGTATAAATAAGTTTTTCCTGAGGTAAGTGAGTGGATATTAAATTAAATTTGTGGGCTTAATATTAAGGAATTTATATATATATATATATATATTATATATATATATAATACATATATATATACAATATACATATACATATATATATATATATATATACATATATATATATATATTTATATATATATATATATATATATACATATATATACATATACATTTATATATATATATATATATATATATATATATATATATGCATATACTATATGCATATATTATATACTACTTACATACACACACACAAATAATGAGCCGCAAGTTTCGTTTAGTATCCAGTTCGCTATACCTCGGAGAAACTTACACCTTGTGAAAATTAATATTAAAAAGGAAAACAAAAAAATTGTTATGTTTTATATACATATTATATACACTATGTATATATGTAAATTATAATATATATATATATATATATATATATATATATATATATATATAACATATCATATATATTATATATATATACATATATATATATATATATATATATACTATATACATATTGTAGTATATATATATATAAATTTTTCATATGTATACTCACATTAAAGATAATCGACTTATTGTTAGCCCAGTAGGTGATTATTCATACGCCTTATAAATTGTCAAAGAACGTTTATAGTACTAGCTCTTGCGTTATCATTAAATTAAGTATTTAATTACGGTCCCTGGATATGGATACGACAGAAAAAGAAAAAAAAACAGGTTCATGAG
>NC_061109.1:92535105-92565105 GCF_015104395.2 Macrobrachium nipponense | reverse complement strand
CGACAACATAACAGACTACCAAACAGAGAAGAAATCGTCCGCAATATTGAGATCTGCAAAGTGTACCTGATGACAGCCGCCTCATTTTCAAGGGAGCCCTTCTCGAAATGTTCCCCCTCCTCTCTCTTAGGAGCAAGACAGAGGTGGGTACTAGAAACACCCAAAATTTAACCAGTCAAGGAGTCTATCAGAACCATAGAAGTAGAAAACGAAAATACCTACGAGTGACCGTCATACTAAATATATCCTCAAAATAAGATAAGAAGAACAACAAATAAACCATGATATAATAAAGGATAATGCACAAACCCCATGTACTTTAACACCAGGGTCTACTGTGGCAGGAGTTCTACGTCCCACAGAACACCACTTTTAAATAATATTAATAATAATACACAAAGGACCAAATATACACACACTAAACCATAGTGAGAGATGCTTTTAAGTGAAAGATTCCTTATTAAGAAAATAAATAAGAAAGACAATTCAGTGCGAAATATGATACCTACGGAAATATCAAAGAGGATTCTTCAGTATCGAATATTCCAAGGGAAGCTCAGGTTTAAGTCGCATTGGCCGTAACCGAGTACCCTTGCGCCCTGGGCCTCTGCCAAGAAAGACCTGAGTAGCTTGCCTTGGCTAAGCAGTTCCCCTTGGTTCCATAGTAAATCCCTTGTTGTGGGTCTCTGAGAACCTCCTGAGTCCCCTTGGTTGAATATGGGGGTCAAGGCTCCCTACGGGTTCCCCGTGGGATTCCTTATACTAGTCAGAGTGATTTAGCCTGATATTTCTTCTTTCATTTGCACATTCCGGAGGTGATAGAACGGATAGCAAAATTGATCTAGTGTTTTTCAGGCACTACAAGAAGTAGGGCCAGATCAGAATCATTTCTAAAGGCACTATTTCCAGGATTCCACAGAGAACCTTGAACCTTTACTGCTATATGGGGAATCATTTATGCATATTATTTTTTCAAACGTCTCTTCTTGTAGCATGTTTGATGTTAAATGAATAACGAACATGAATGATATTCATTCAATATAAATGCATTCATAAATCTGTATACTTTCTTTAACAGAACTATTCATGATAATAGTGAACCTGCCAGTTAACAATGTGAAACGTTTCACCTTTAGTAGAAACCATTGTTTTAGGCAGGAATTAGTTCCTCGCTGGACGAGTGGTTTTCGCGCTCGGCTGCCAATCCGGTGCTCCGAAGTTCGAATCCCGGCACGGCCAACGCGGAATCAGAGGAATTTATTTCTGGTGAAAAAAATAAATTTCTAGAAATAGTGTGGTTCGGATCCCACAATAAGCTGTAGGTCTCGTTGCTAGGTGATCAATTGGTTCCTGGCCACGTAAAAATATCTAATCCTTCGGGCCAGCCCTAGGAGAGCTGTTAATCAGCTCAGTGGTCTGGTAAAACAAAGATATACTTAACTTAAGCAGGAATCAGGGGAACTACATTTGAACTACAGTTGTAGGATGACTGGCATGTGTAATCCTAGGTATTTTTCAACAGTTTTATACAGGTTTATCATGCCACGTATGTTACACAGGGATGGAAATTGTTAACGTACTTGACGATAAAGACAAACATTATCTAACCATTTTTATGAAGTACTGCGTAATTCAGTGGTTTATTTATTTATTTATGTTTTTTTGGCGGGGGTGCTGTAAATAACATAATTCTATTATGAAAGGTGCAGGGATCCAGATTTATGGATAATTAAGCAGCAGGGTATCGTTGAGAAAAAAAAAAGCTTAATTTCCGTATTTTTAGTGTCGGGCATGCATTAAAAATAGAAACTTGAAAGAATAATGTCAGGATCTATAGACAAATAAAAATTACCTAAATCATATTCTTATCGTCTGTCTGATTAGTGATAGTTCTTATCAGTAAGTTTAGTAATATCCATTATTTATTATTTATTAATTATTATTTATTATTTATCACCATTTTGTGAAGAGAGTCGTTTGTTCTTCATTTTGTTGGAGTTAACAGGAGTTAGAACTATCCTGCTTCATTCTGGCAGGGACATTGAACTACTTTGCTCATTTTTTATTTTTCTGGTGTTACCTACACGTGTATAGTGCTTTATTTTCCTATTGTGGCATAAATTGCATAAATAGAATAAGACTGCTGAGGGTAAATATGTCGTAGGATTTGAGGTAAACATTCTAACATAAATGATAGTTTTATTTCAGTAAGTTTCTTTTTCTATTATTTTTATGATTTAGCTCACGTAAGGGACAACAAAATAGACAAAGGAAGATTTTTCTCGAAGATATTCTGGAGAGGAGACAAAGAGGCGAAAATAATCTTTACAGATGAGATTACGTTCGTTCCTTTGGTTTCGTCCATCTTCATTAAAATCAACGTAGACTGGAAACGTTGGAAAGTTTTTCTCATTCTGAGCAAAGGACAACATGGCAATGTGAATATTTTTTCCAATTTTTAAAAAATCTATAACGAACAGTGAGTTTTTATCACCGAAATGGAAAATATTTAGTGCCAAATAACTTTTTAAAAATCCTAAAAGCATTATTATTTGACATGAGAAAATAATCGGACAGTAAGTGGATTGCGAGAGAGAGAGAGAGAGAGAGAGAGAGAGAGAGAGAGAGAGAGAGAGAGAGAGAGAGAGAGAGAGAGAGAGAGAGAGATTAGGCTCATTGAGTTTTTACGGAGGAAACTCAATTGTGTTGGCGTTGGATACCGAGTTATGAAATTTGCGTTTCAGTGGGATCTTTAAAGCTGCGTATCTCCCTCTACTCTCATGTAAAACCTGGATGTTGTCAGGAAACGATAGTAAGTGATACGCATATACTTATATCGTCTTGTTAACATATTTATATGCACAATATATCTTGCACAGAAACTTCAGAAGATGGTGCTGAAAAATGTATATAAAACACAGGAAAACAAAAAGTGGATAGAATTTGATAAAGAAGCATTGAAAAACATGTCTTGATTAGCCAGTACCCACGAAAGTACACTTCAAAAGCAGGGTATACACAAATTATATATTTATATATATATATATATATATATATATATATATATATATATATAATATATATATGTATACATATATCTATATATATATTTATACACAAAGCACGAAAAGGATGTTTGTTTAGCTTTCGCAGGGACCATCTCTCTTCCCCTCGAAAATACAACAGTTGTATTCTGAAGAGGAAGGGAGATGGTCCCTTTGAAAGATAAATAAATTTCGTTTTCGTGCATTGTGAGTTTTACTAAATCGTGTGCCTCGGGAAACATATACTATATATATATATATATATATATATAATATATATATATAATATATATATATATATATATAATAGGATAGATAGATATATATAAGATTGATTAATATATATCCCTATATATATCTATATATATCTTATATATCTATGTATATAGATAGATATATATATGATATATATATATAATATATATATATATATAGTATATATATATATATATATAATCTATATATATAGCTATATATATATATCTATAATTATATATATAATTAGATATATAATTATATATATAATTATATTATATATACAATATATATATATAGATCATATATATATCATATAATAGATATATAGATATATATATATATATATATATATATATATAATATATATATAATATATATATAATTATATATATACATATATTATATATAACTATTTGAAGTATATATATATATATATATATTATATAATATATTGTAATAGGGCTTTTGTGCACATGTGCTATTACTTTCATTGGATGTTTCTCAAAAGCAAACTGTGAGTTTAAAATTACACTTAGTATATATAGTTAAAGCTCCAGATTCATTCAGGAGTCCCATCGACTCGGAGGGTAAGATGGGGTGGAAATTCCATGAGATCTGCTGATCAGCAACGTTGTGCTGGATATGTTAATTACAGAGGCATGCCACTTACGTCATTCATAAGTAAAATAAAATTCAGGATGCATATTTTCAATAGGGTTGTTGTTTGCCTCTCACAATTTTATAAAAAATAAACTGGAAAAAGTAAGGGAGGTTGAGATTAGAGCACGATAAACAATTGACAGACTTTGATATGCAAATTGTGCTGTTTTAATCAGCAAAATACCGTAGGATTTATGAAGCTTGTCCAGTAGAAAATATTTTATAACTCATGAGGAATCTAGTTTAAATAGAAGTAATGAAGACACAGCGTCAGCATGTAAAGAGAAGAGAAATAACATTTCTTGGAGAAGCAAGTAATGAGGTCGATTCATTCATTTAGGAGCTGTGTCCAATACAGGTTTTAGTGAAAATAAAACGAAAAATGGGTAAATCAAATAATGGGCTGTAGGAATAAGGTTTTGAAACTGAATAGACCAAAATTTCGTGCAAAAGTAAGATACTGCATAATTCCAGGGTAATACAATGGTAATAAGTAGATATAATAACTTTATCTAAAAAAATTATCTCAGAAATTATGTTAATTTGATTCCGTAAGGTAAATTACGGAGGTTTCATATTTATATGAGATAATGATGAAGGGGAGACGAAGATGACTCGGGCATGTACTTTGTACACCACTGTAAGACTAGTTTTATCATTTTACGTAATATTTTTTATTTTGAAAACATTTTCATTCTTTAACTCTGGATTTTTATCTTTTTCAGTTTCAGAACAGATATTTCCAAAATGACGCCCCATGTAAAAAAGAAAGGATGATTGAAAACTGTGAGAGGAAAAGATGGGAAGTATTATTTTGGAAAGAAAATGTGTCAGCGTTATCGACTTAAGATACCGTGTTCCCATCGATCCAGCCCTGGGCGTTTTGTCTTACTCGGGGTGTTGATGGCATTGGTGTCTTGTCCATGGATTACCTCCTGCGTCAATCGGAGTTTTCCCATTAGTAGGTGAAGTTGTATAGGACGCCTCCATATTGTGGTATTAGTTATTTTTGCTGTCATGGAAGACATAAGCAGGTGTTGAATGTATGCCGGTTGTCATTACCTGGAAGTTAGAAAGAACAAGAGAGGATTTGAAGCCATTAAATACAAGTGAAGAGTTACATTCGTATTTCTTAGATTTTTCTTTATTTCTCTTATTCTTATTTTCCTTAAAATCAAGTGTTTTTTTATTATTGTTAGTATCTGGATTGACTATTGAGTAATTTCGGAAACATGAAAGGCACTTAGGTCTTTGAAAAGACCCTTCCTCTTTCTTAACAGCATGCAAAACACGATATCTGAAAGGAAGTTTACATTTCGATGGACAAAAGAACACCTCAGTTTGTTCTTTATTATTATTATTATTATTTTTTTATTTTTTATATTTTGCTCTATCACACTCCTCCAATTCGACTGGGTGGTATTTATAGTGCGGGGTTCCGGATGTCATCCTGCCTCCTTAGGAGTCCATCACTTTTCTTACTTTGTGCGCCGTTTCTAGGATCACACTCTTCTGCATGAGTCCTGGAGCTACTTCAGCTTCTAGTTTTTCTAGATTCCTTTTCAGGGATCTTGGGGTCGTGCCGAGTGCTCCTATGATTATGGGTACAATTTCTACTGGCGTATCCATGTCCTTCTTATTTCTATTTTCAGATCTTGATACTTATCCATTTTCTCCCTCTCTTTCTCTTCAACTGGTGTCCCATGGTATTGCGACATCAATGAGTGATACTTTCTTCTTGATTTTGTCAATCAACGTCACGTCTGGTCTATTTGCACTTATCACCCTATCTGTTCTCATACCTTAGTCCCAGAGGATCTTTGCCTAATCGTTTTCTATTACTCCCTCAGGTTGGTGCTCGTACCACTTATTACTGCAAGGTAGCTGATGTTTCTTACACAGGCTCCAGTGGAGGTCTTTTGCCACTGGATCATGCCTCTTTTTGTACTGGTTCTGTGCAAGTGCCGGGCATTCGCTTGCTATGTGGTTTATGGTTTCATTTTTCGGGTTTATGGTTTCATTTTTCGTATTGCACTTCCTACATATGGGAGAGATGTTATTTCCGTCTATCGTTCTTTGAACATATCTGGTTCTTAGGGCCTGATCTTGTGCCGCTGTTATCATTCCTTCAGTTTCCTTCTTTAGCTCTCCCCTCTGTAGCCATTGCCATGTGTCATCGCTTGCTAGTTCTTTAGTCTGTCTCATGTATTGTCCGTGCATTGGTTTGTTGTGCCAGTCCTCTGTTCTGTCTGTCATTCTCCTGTCTGTATATTTGTGGGTCTTCGTCTACTTTTATTGGTCCTTCTTCCCATGCACTCTTTAGCCACTCGTCTTTACTGGTTTTCAGATATTGCCCCAGTGCTCTGTTCTCGATGTTGACGCAGTCCTCTATACTTAGTAGTCCTCTCCCTCCTTTCTTTCGTGTTATGTATAGCCTGTCCGTATTTGCTCTTGGGTGTAGTGCTTTGTGTATTGTTATATGTTTCCTAGTTTTCTGATCTATGCTGCGGAGTTCTGCCTTCGTTCATTCCACTATTCCTGCGCTGTATCTGATTACTGGCACTGCCCATGTGTTTATGGCTTTTATCATATTTCCGGCGTTGAGTTTTGACTTGAGTATCGCCTTGAGTCTCTGCATATATTCTTTCCTGATCGTGTCCTTCATCTCTTGGTGTTTTATATCCCCTCCTTCCATTATTCCCAGGTATTTGTATCCAGTCTCATCTGTGTGTTTGATGTTGCTCCCATCTGGTAGCTTTATCCCTTCAGTTCTCGTTACTTTACCTTTTTGTATGTTTACTAAGGCGCATTTTTCTATTCCAAACTCCATCCTGATGTCCCCAGATACAATCCTTACAGTCTGGATTAGGGTATCTATTTCCTTGATGCTCTTACCATACAGCTTGATGTCGTCCATGAACATCAGATGGTTGATTCTGTTGCCTCTTTTCTTGAGTTGGTACCCGGCATCCATCTTCTATAGTACTTTTGTCATGGGAATCATGGCTACCACGAAGAGTAGTGGGGACAGTGAGTCGCCCTGGAAGATCCCTCTCCTGATATTAACCTCTGCTAGTCTTATTCCAGAGCTTGTAAGTATTGTATTCCAGTTGCTCATTGTATTTTTGAGGAAGCTGATGGTGTTTTCCTCTGCCTCATATATTTTCAGGCATTCTATTAGCCATGTGTGTGGTATCATGTCGAAGGCTTTCTTATAGTCTATCCATGCCATGCTTAGGTTGGTTTTCCTTCTCCTACTGTTCTTCATTACCATTTTGTCTATCAGGAGCTGGTCTTTTGTGCGCCTACAATTCCTTCTGCAGCCTTTCTGTTGGTGGGGGATGGTGTTTGTCTGCTCTAGGTAGTTGTATAGCCTTTCACTGATGATACCTGTTAGTAACTTCCACATTATTGGAAGGCAGGCGATAGGCCTGTAGTTACTGGCTATATTTCCCTTACTCTTGTCTTTTTGTACTAAGGATGTTCTTCCTTTATTATTATTATTATTTTTTTTTTTTTTTGCTCTATCACAGTCCTCCAATTCGACTGGGTGGTATTTATAGTGTGGGGTTCCGGGTTGCATCCTGCCTCCTTAGGAGTCCATCACTTTTCTTACTATGTGTGCCGTTTCTAGGATCACACTCTTCTGCATGAGGCCCGGAGCTACTTCAGCCTCTAGTTTTTCTAGATTCCTTTTCAGGGATCTTGGGATCGTGCCTAGTGCTCCTATGATTATGGGTACGATTTCCACTGGCATATCCCATATCCTTCTTATTTCTATTTTCAGATCTTGATACTTATCCATTTTTTTTCCCTTTTTCTCTTTTCTTTCTTCACTCTGGTGTCCCATGGTATTGCGACATCAATGAGTGATACTTTCTTCTTGACTTTGTCAATCAACGTCACGTCTGGTCTGTTTGCACGTATCACCCTATCCGTCCTGATACCATAGTCCCAGAGGATCTTTGCCTGATCGTTTTCTATCACTCCCTCAGGTTGGTGCTCGTACCACTTATTACTGCAAGGTAGCTGATGTTTCTTGCACAGGCTCCAGTGGAGGGCTTTTGCTACTGAATCATGCCTCTTTTTGTACTGGTTCTGTGCAAGTGCCGGGCATTCGCTTGCTATGTGGTTTATGGTCTCATTTTTCGTATTGCACTTCCTACATATGGGAGAGATGTTATTTCCATCTATCGTTCTTTGAACATATCTGGTTCTTAGGGCCTGATCTTGTGCCGCTGTTATCATTCCTTCAGTTTCCTTCTTTAGCTCTCCCCTCTGTAGCCATTGCCATGTGTCATCGCTGGCTAGTTCTTTAGTCTGTCTCATGTATTGTCCGTGCATTGGTTTGTTGTGCCAGTCCTCTGTTCTGTCTGTCATTCTCCTGTCTCTGTATATTTCTGGGTCTTCGTCTACTTTTATTAGTCCTTCTTCCCATGCACTCTTTAGCACTCGTCTTCACTGGTTTTCAGATATTGCCCCAGTGCTCTGTTCTCGGTGTTGACGCAGTCCTCTATACTTAGTAGTCCTCTCCCTCCTTCCTTTCGTGTTATGTATAGTCTGTCCGTATTTGCTCTTGGGTGTAGTGCTTTGTGTATTGTCATATGTTTCCTGGTTTTCTGATCTATGCTGCGGAGTTCTGCCTTCGTCCATGCCACTATTCCTGCGCTGTATCTGATTACTGGCACTGCCCATGTGTTTATGGCTTTTATCATATTTCCGCCGTTGAGTTTTGACTTGAGTATTGCCTTGAGTCTCTGCATATATTCTTTCCTGATCGTGTCCTTCATCTCTTGGTGTTTTATATCCCCTCCTTCCATTATTCCCAGGTATTTGTATCCTGTCTCATCTATGTGTTTGATGTTGCTCCCATCTGGTAGCTTTATCCCTTCAGTTCTCGTTACTTTGCCTTTTTGTATGTTGACTAAGGCGCATTTTTCTATTCCAAACTCCATCCTGATGTCCCCAGATACAATCCTTACAGTCTGGATTAGGGTATCTATTTCCTTGATGCTCTTACCATACAGCTTGATGTCGTCCATGATTATTATTATTATTATTATTATTATTATTATTATTATTATTATTATTATTATTATTATTATTATTATTATTATTTTATTATTATTAATTATTTATTTATTTATTTATTTATTTATTTATTTTTTATTTATTTATTTATTTTGTGGCGTTTCTTTAACTTAGTTCTGCTTCAGCCGGGGAAGAGAATTCCATCACTCTAGCTGTGAAATTATTATAATGTTTTCGACATCTCAACAGAACTTTGCTAAGACCGAATTTCAGCTTTTTAATTAGTTTGTTTTGTCATATATTGTAATTTTTCACTTTCATCTGTGCTGAATTACCACCCACGAATGAAAGTAAAGCCTTCCGATAGCAGTGTAGCGTTAGGTTAAACGGAAAGCTATAATGACCACTGAATTCGTCATTTCTAGACCTTAGTTTTCTATGATGTAACTACCTCAAAAATAAATAGCAATGTATTTCAGTTTCCAGACAGAGGTTCAAGCATGCTCAGACAGCAAAACAGTCATAAGTATTGCATATACAAAAGGAATCACGTTTTAGACCGCTTCAGGGCATTTTAGTGTGCCCCACACCCCAACCTAATGATTTGTTACACAAGCAAAGAAGGTCATTCATATATATATATATATATATATATATATATATATATATATATATATATATATATATATATACATACACTATATATATATATATATATATATATATATATATATATATATATATATATCTATATATATATATTGCCTCCCAAAAGGAAAACGATGTAATTGACAAGCAACATGTTACGGCTATTAACACTTTTTCTTTTTTGCTGTTACCAGAGCTCCATAAATGGGGTCTGAGGAAATGGTGGCTTCATGTAATGTTTTTCCCTTTTTGTAATTCCCCGGCAACTAGTTCAAAACGGATTGGAAACTCTTGCAGCGTGAATTATTTTTGTGATGGTTCCTACGCTTTACAAGTTTATTGTTTTCATTAAGTTTGTTCCGCATGAAACGGCTCGTATGGATAAAGAACATATTATCCAACTTCCGAGTCCGGGACCCTCTCTTGATCATCCTTGTGGGATTGCTTGGTGCCTTCCCTTTCCACATTTGGCTTTGTTAGAGTCAAGCTCTAGCTGATATTTCATGGTTTTTCTTAAGGATGTCATGTCCATCGCAAATACCTGTAGGTACTATTACTGAATTTATGTAATTTTATGGATATTATTTAATGATGGCAGAAATAACGCAAGAGGTTTCTCCTATTAATGCAAGACAAATGGCTCTCCCGAGAAATGTTATTTATTTCGGGCGTCGGAGTGGGAGTTTTAAAAGTAATCACTTTGCTTAAAACTTTCCCTAATCCACTTTGCAGTCATCCAACACGTTTAAAGTTGTTATTTATCAGCAGAATGTTCTGGTTTCCAATCTTTTCCAGTAGTAATATCAGGAATTCCAGGATTCCAAATTAAACTTCTCCCAAATTGCAGTTTAATAGCCCACGCGCAGAGAATAATTTGCACCGGTCCATCTTTATGTCAGGGTAATCCATTCTGGCCCTTCTTTCCCCGGGCAAAAAAGACCTTTATTACACGTTTCGATTTCCGTAGCTGATTTCCCTGTTGCTGTTCTTCCCATATATATATATATATATATATATATATATATATATATATATATATACATATATTATATATATATATATATATGTGTGTGTGTGTGTGTGTGTGTCTATATATATATATATATATATATATATATATATATTTCTTCTTCTTCTTCCCAGCTTTATCCATATTCGGGGTCGCCGTTTTTAATGAGTCTCTCCACCTGGTCTTAGGTCTTCTCCTTTGTGTTCCATCCACCTCCACGTCCATCACTTCTCTTGCCATGTGTTGCTCTTCTCTTCTCATCAGGTGGCCATACCATCTTAATCTTGCTTCTTTTATATATATATATATATATATATATATATATATATATGTATATATATATATATATATATATATATATCTATATATATATATATATATGTATATTAATGGTTGGCATTAAAAGTTTCGGATTATTATGAGATGTTTGAGTTTATTGGTGATGCTTTAACCGATTGTTTTTCATATTTTGAAAAATATATTCTAAAGAATATTTACTAAGGGCACAACAAATAAATCCATTACCAGGCTAAACTTTGCCAGCAGGGTGAAGACATTGTAGTTGAACAATATAGATTAGAAAGTCATTTAACTTGTATGGAAATACTGATCTTTAATTTTCCATATATTTTAGAGAAAATTATGCCTAAGGATTAGTTCCCCCATTAGTTTCTTGAAAAACTAACGACTACTTTACAACTCAGTAACTGCGAAACTTTCAGACTACCAACTTTTTCTTAACATATGTATGCATAAACTTTTGTTTTACACCCTATATTATATAATGATATATATATATATATATATATATATATATATATATATTTACACATATGTATATATATGTATATATATATATATATATATAATATATCTATATGTATATGTATGTATATATATATTTATATATATATATATATATATATATATATATATATATATATATATATATATATATAATTTGTGTGTGTGTACTATATATGATATGGAAAGAGGCATGGCACGAAACTTACGGATGTCGGGTTTTATTTTAGCCAAAGCAAAAATGATGACAAAAGTCTCCCGCAATATAATTAACAAGGAAATACCATTAATATTCAAAAATATTGGTATCATATAAAGCTTTCCAGTGTGTTCAAAAATAGTTTACACAAATATTGATGCGTAATGATGTCAAATAGCAATTAATGCGATTACCAGTCCGTACCTTTGGTCCATTTCTGACGTACAACTGGATCATGTAACACCACTACTAGCATAGTAGCATAAAAGAAGATATGACTAGTAAACAGCTGATGCCTGGCTTACAAAATAAAAAGTTAATTCCCTCAAGGTATACCAATAAGGCTACCACGTCGCTTGAGGATGACGTAATTTTCATGAATAACATAAGATAGTACATGTGGCCATCCACACCGCTCAGTGTACACAGACACACACACACACACACACACACACATACATATATATCTGTAAGGCCTAGGGTTTTTGATTATAATATATTGTCCATGTGTTCCCTGTGACCTATGGAATGTGGAGAACAGTGTAGAGGTGACGACCTGAGAGTAGCTGACAATGAGATTCTAGGGGTGGCGTGAGATAAAAATGCTTAGTTCAACTGTGTGTTCGTATGTGCGTGTGCGCCTCATTCTGTTTAAAAGTTGTCATACCCAAGCCTATGGGAGGATTTTGACAAGAGGGCTTCAAGTCACAGGCAAGATGCCGTGGCCATTCGCCGAGTTTTTTATTAACAGTGTAATCATAGCCATAAAGATGATGAAATTCTTTAGTTTTTTGTTTATTTTTGAAGAAGCAGACTTTCACGACATATGTATATATAAAAGTTGAAGTTAATAAGACGAACAACGCCATTGCATTTCATTGAAATATATTCCAATAATTCATTTCAAGTACAATTTTTGTTTCATTGGCAGGGTTGATTTTGTTTTGTTTTGTTTATAACTTTCGTGCTCCTATTCAATTTTCTGGAAATAAAATGTTATGGTTTCGGTTCAAAGGACGCGTAAAATTCTAAAGAACCATGTTCATGTGATGGACAATACAAGAAAAAAAAGAAGATCAACCAGGACATCTAAACTACTACGAAAATGGAACGTAGTCTAGAAATTTGTTACCCAAGAGAAAGTCGTTAAGCTATAAAAGAGCATGGAGAAATAATGGAATTGACACGTGTTTTCTTAAAAGAATTCCTTTAATCGGGCCGAGAATCCCTTGCCTTGAACACAACTCACCAGCCTCTGAAGTCTGAAAAGCTGCGTTGCCACCCGAAGTAGATCTGATGTGCTATCAACATAATGAGGGTATGAATTCAGATCCGGGACTATTTATTTATAATCACCTCTTTCCAGTTGGATAATTGCAATAAATGTTTAATTGTTCTTGATGTGTGCGGGTGTTACATCAACCAAACAGGGCAGTAATTGATGATATAATTAATGTTATTTGTATATGGAAGATCATTCATCGAGAGGAATAGATGAAAGCTATCCTACATAAAGAGTGAGGACATGAGGGGATATATTGTTCCATGGAAGAAAGGGTATCATTAGTTCAGCGGCACCATAGATCTGTCGCATTATAATTATTGTCATAATATTTCTATTATGGGTTTTGGCAGCGAATGTCATCGATTCGATCTCAATCCTTTATACATTTAATTGTTTGTAAAGTTAGTTATTCTCTCTCTCTCTCTCTCTCTCTCTCTCTCTCTCTCTCTCTCTCTCTCTCTCTTCCACTTTTAGAGGTAAAATAATGATGCAGATAAAAATGAAAGCTTGAGTTCCCTTCATACAAACATCATGTCCAGAAGATACCAATCAAACCAAGTGTCGTTTAAGCTTGGATTCCCCAATTTCATCAATAGTTAAAATGCACAATAGCTTATCAGATTTTTTTGAGCGATAAAAGTAATAGAAACCGTAACACTGGGAAAGTTGCTTTATTTTCATTCTTTTAACAGGTGCTTTGTTTATTTATTTGTTTTATTTGTCCCACATTACATGTTTAGGAGACACCTGAATATACGTACAGTGGGGAGAGTGTTAGCTAATTGGGTAATGCCAATCACGATGATGACATTCGTTTCTGTCAGCGACGAACTCTTGATTGTCACATTGCTTCCAGTGATTGATTCTGATTTTATGTGTTAATATGATGTTCGTTGTGACATTGCAAAAATATTTAATTTTTATTGTCTACATACTTTGGATATATCGTTTGCCTGCGCGCTTGCCTTTCACACACACACACACACACACACACACACAGAGAGAGAGAGAAGAGAGAAGAGAGAGAGAGAGAGAGAGAGAGAGAGAGGGGGTTAAATAAATTCCTTTGTTTTCAATATCGCCTATTTGACACAACAATCATTATATTCTTTGTACGGAGCGTTTTTTTTTTAATGCGAAATTGTCTGATGTTTTACGAGATTAATGAGGATAAAACTGGGCATCGCAATGTAAAAATAATTGTTACCAATACTCTAGTTTACGATCACCATGCGGATTTTACAGACTACCTTTACTTATTTGTTTTGGATATACGTAACAATACACATAATACTGGTAAATTGCGTCCGGAGAAAATGATCGGCCTTATTAACGGCTAGAATGCTTGGAATACAGTGCTAATAACCTTCAATTCTTTTTGCTGTGAATGTTCTTTTGAAACATTTCTAAGAAAGAAACTGCTATCACGATAACAATATCGGCATTGGTTGGCAACGCTAATGATTTGTCAATATTCAAAATCCCTCAGTGGTTTACATCTTGAATGTAGTTCTCATAACATCGCAGTTACGGAGTAGCATATGGACCAGACGAATTTCTATGCGGGCAGTAAAATTATTCGTGTTATTGATTTTTTTTTTTACTAAATCGTCAATGAACGATCAGTTCGATTATTGCTGAGGCAATTGCAGTTTACATCCTTTTGAAGGATATCTCTCTGATAAAAGAAAACGGTAATAAGGCAACCATATATATATATATATATATATATATATATATATATATATATATATATATATATATATATATATATATATATATATATATATATATATATATATATAGTCTGTGTGTGTGCGTGGAGGGTCACCCACGAAAAGGAGGAAAGTAAAAATGGAAACATAAGTACCAAATACTTTCGTGGAATTGTTGCACATTTTCAAGGTATCCTGAAAATGTATAACCATGACACGAAGATGCTTGGACCTTAGTTTTCCAATTTCTCCTCTTGGACTCAATCTGGCAAATTTCAAATCACGGGACAGCTTTGTGAATTATATATATATATATATATATATATATATATATATATATATATATGTATGTATATGGTGAATATATGTGTGCGTATGTATGTAAAAACATTATGAAAGCATAATTTATGTTTATATAAATACTGTTATATACAAATATACAATATTCCCGTAACTGCAGCCAGATGAGCAAACCACGAGCTTAAATTTGTTGGATCATTAAAGTGAGCATGAATTTCAGTTGTACATTTTATATTTGTAAAATGGACGAGGACTAAAGGACCGAGTATGCATATTCATTAAAAGGTAAAATCAGAGTAATTTCCCTGGATTAACGTGCATAAAAACTCAGTGCGCACAATAAAAATTAATCTGTATTCCTAAATGCAGTAGCGTAAAGTATCCTATTTCAAGTTTGAGCTTACATTGTTCCAAGTATACTCAGTCGATAAAAGGTATTGATAAGTCAGCCATGATTATTCGCTTTCCTATACCTAAATCCACTGAAACCATCAATATTCGCAACTGAGCTACTTTGATCTTTTAGTTACCCTATTTTCTATATCGGGACTCTGTTAATCAATGGACTTGTTAAATATATTCAGTATAAAACAGGCTTCATTCGTAGCTCAATGAATTGTCACCCCACTCGCAGATTTACCCTAGTGTGGCTATTCAGGAACCCCCCTTACCCTGCCAGTCTCTCAGCATTATTATAAATTTTATTGAAAACCTTAATTAACTCCCCATTTAACATAGGAACCGCTCTTCGAATGTAGCCCTTCAAGTAACGTCTAATCTTCATCACAGGAGTACGGCCCTGTGATATCTCCTAAGTTGTCTGTTGAAATTAACAATGTGTACGTTTCATTTTTTCCCGAATATTTTCATTTTTTCCCGAATATTCAAATGTTCCTCTCCCAGCCTCCCAGCGCAGTTTTCATGCCGACCATTTTCTTATTTTTATTTCTCTTTTAGAGAGAGCGAGGGAGGCTAAAATTTCGAACAAATGTTCGCTCTCTTTCCTTAACTAGTTAACGGAACACCGTTTAACTTTTACGTGAAAACTGTAACGAAAACACAGGAAGTCATTTTTCACTCTTAATGGTCTTGTCATTCTGAGAGAAATTGCGTGTACTTGCAAAATGGAATACCCGCAACATCCAATGGTATATACGATTTTGAGATTTTACTCTCTCACAGTGCCGTGTTTTAAATATTATATATATATATATATATATATATATATATATATATATATATATATATATAATGTGTGTGTGTTGTGTGTGTGTGTGTGTGTGTATATATATATATATATATATATATATATATATATATATATATGTGTGTGTGTGTGTGTGTGTGTGTGTGTATATATATATATATATATATATATATATATATTATATATATAATATATATATATATATATATGTGTGTGTGTGTGTGTGTGTGTATGTATGCAACTGCGAGGTTTTCCTCCTGTTACACCTTTCAACCCTTTTACTGCCAATTTCCGTTTCAGCGCTGAATGACCTCATAGATCCCAGTGTTTGGTCTTTTTGGCCTAAAGTCTATATTCAATCAATTTATTTACTGCTAAGTAAAAGACAAGAAGTCGAAAAGCCTTGCAGTACCCTATCGTTTCTCTTTCTTTCGTGAATTTACTTCTTTATATATATTCATCATGTAACCACACACACACACACACACACACACACATATATATATATATATATATATATATATATATATATACTATATATATAGATATATATATATATTTTATATATATCTATATATATATATATATATCCTATAATTTATATTTATTTTTTTTATATATATATATATATATATATATATATAATCATCATCATTCCCAGCAAAAGTTTGGCTGATTATCATATGAGAGGCTGGATCGTGAACGCCAAACAGTGCCAGATGCCAAGTGCACTTAAGCGGTTTAATTAACCAAGAGACAGGAGGTCGTTGGACCAGAACCCTCATCCCGAAGTACTTGACAGGAACCCAAGCTTTGCATCCTCCTAGAAGCACGCTTTTATCTAAAATATTAATTATAAAGACCCCGAGTCTAATCAGTTGTTTATATTGCACAATAATCTTGAAGGTACAATGAATCTGATTTTAAGCTATTCCAAGGGTTTTCCCTGTTCATTTACGTTTTATGAGGTATTTCTTCATATGATTTATGAAAAAAAAAATCCGCCAATTTTTACCAGAGTTTTGGTACAATAGCAAAAAACATAAATGTGCAATAAATTCGTGTTTATGTACTTGCGTAAAGATAACTATGATCAAATGAATAAATCAGTAAACAAATAAGGAGCTTTACTTCATACTTGATATCATCAATCTACATTAAAAGAAATTTTTGTTATTAAAATACTGTTTACATTATTAAAGATATTTATATGCAAGAAGTATCCCTTCCAAGAAAATTTATTCAGCTTTCGTTTTAACAATTATGATTACAGAAGTGCTTCCTCGGTCAGTATTTTGCAATTTGAGATTTAGCGAATGTTTTAACTTTGTATCTACACGGTTTTATGGCCAGATTTTTCGTTCAGAGAGCGAACGCATCGTTCTGGAATGATTTTTCCCCGCTTTTATTTTAAAGCGTGCTCCCATTCCAGAGGCTTTCGAATAAAAGTTCAATGCATGAGAAAACATTTGTTAGATCGGATGTGTCCTTCAGGCCCGTAGTCTTCGCGACGCCGGTGTTTAATCCTTGTTGAGCTTTTTGTTCGTTTGTTCTTTCCCATTGTTCGCTCGAATAACTGAGGAAGTTTATAGCATCATGAACTCAAAGACATCTACATGTACAAAAGTTTCAAATTTGTTTGTAAATTCCACTTCGGGTTCTCTCAGCAGCTATTTACTTATCTATCTATATTGGCATTTCTGTTACTACATAAACTAAGGAGCCGGCAGTGGAAGCAAAGAGTATACCTCAAAAGTCCTTTAGGCTACTATGATTTTTACTTGATTTTTATGCTCCTTTTAGAGTTGCATATTAGCCACAATCAGTCATCTCATGATCTCCTCTATTGCTCCAGATATATTACCATTAATACAGCAATTGAGAATTTAACCAAAACCTTAAATGAACTTTCTGCTGATTCGCAAGAAAAAAATCTGTCAAAAGTGATATTCATCGTATTCGTGTGTTGAAAATCATTGGTGTTTGGAAAAGGCATCGATATCAATACTGTAAGCTCGAGAACACGAACCTCCAATATGCCACTAGAGATTTGGAAATGACTCTCAATCAGCGTCCAATAAGGATTAAAACCAAAAGTAAGAAGCTTAAATAGAAGGGTCTTTTATCAGACGCTGTCGAACGTAATGCAAATGCGAGAACGAGCGAATACTATATATATATATATATAATTATATATTATATATATATACTATATATATATATACATTATATATATTATATTATAGATATCTACTATAGATTGGATATATATATATATATATATAGATATTATTCATATATAAATAAATTAGGGTAAAACTATCAGCTTTGAAAGGGGATATTATGAATAGATTAAATAAATGTGTACAATTTTGTTAACTTATAAAGCATACGAATTGCCAGTAGTTCTTATTTTGATTGTATATAATACAATGTCAAACACTGAGTATTTCACAGAAAAAAAAAGACCGAGAATATCAGTTTCAGGCATAAAGATTGGTTTGGAGACTTCGTCAGGGATTTGTAATTCAGTCTGGAATATTTTCACACAATTTCAAAAGACGATTCGTGTGTACTTTATCATTAGATATTATATATGATAAAAAGACTTTAAAAAGTTCATCTCTTGTCAGATACTGTGGTTGTGTATACATTATTTTATTTAGAAATAAAATATGAAGGAATTACCGCCATGGTCATAATAAAACTTTACATAAGATTGCGGAGGTTAACATTTTTTAAGGCAACAATTAGTTCAGTATCCAATTCATTTTACCTCTGGAATAACTTAAATTCAAGGGGAATTATAAGTGATAAGTGTTCCTACACCGGTGGATTCGAATCGATGCTTGGTTTAGAAACAGCGAAAATACAATAACTTTGACCACCAAGCCCTGTTCCCCTAGGCCCCAGGAATAGTGAATTGGATATTAAACGAAAATGATGGTTTAATATCTGTACATATACACATATATATGTAACTAGCTGATCAACCCTGTGCTGCCCGGGAAAACTGAATGGCAACCATTAAACTCTCTCTCTCCACCGCTTCTCACCCCCCATTTGTATTTCTCACCTCCCCCGTTTGTATTTCACCACATCTCACCCTGCATTCCTGTCAGGGATGAACTTGAACTTGAATGACATTGGGAGTGTATTTATTCGTCCCAGCGACCTCGAAAACTACAGATTAGACACTAAAATTTGCTGTTTTTGACATTTTTTTTTTTCACCCCTTCTCACCCCCTTTCCTATTGGAGCTGAACTTGGACTTGAATTGCATCAGAAGTGTCAGTCTTCATCTAAGCAATCTCAAAATTATGGATAAGACACTAACATAATTAGTTTTCGGTTATTTTCACGTCACCACCTTCACACCCATTTTTACCCTCCATTTCCTATTGGGGCTGAACTTGGACCTAAAAGGCATTGGGAGTCTCACTTTTCATCTCAGCAAACTTGAAAACTATGAATTAGACTAATATCTCTCGTTTTCGGTTAATTTTACATGTCACCCCCTTCTCACACATACAATCCCCCCCCTTCCTATTGGGGCAGAACTTGGACTTAAAGGGTATCAGGAGTGTCACTGTTCATCTCAGCAACCTTGAAAACTATGGATTAGACTGATATCTTTCATTTTCAGTTATTTTTATATTTCACCACCTTCCCACCTGTTCTCTCCCCCCTTCCCAATGGGCTGAACTGGTTATTTTTACATGTCACCCCCCTTCCCACCCCTTTTTTCCCCCTTCCTATCTGGCTGAACTTGGACTTAAAGAGCATTGGGAATGTCGCCATTCATCACGGGGACCTCAAAACTCTGGATCAGATTCACAAATATCTGTTGTTTTCAGTTATTTTTACATGTCACCCGCCTTCCCTGTTGGGGTTGAACATGGACTTTTAAAGGACATTGGGAGTGTCACTGTTCATCTCAACTACCTCAAAAACTATGAATTAGACTCTAATATCTGTCGTTTTTGGTTATTTTTGCATTTCTATTCCTTCCCACACACCCCTTCCCTCTTTGTGGCCAGTGATGTTTTACTCCCACAGTATTCTTTTCAGATGGTAAGTCATATGTATACCAAGTCTGGTTGAAATTCACCAGTGCATTTCAGTGTTATGCTGGAACACAGCGCATACATACATCCATTTAGATATATATAGAGTGTAATAACCACAATGCCCCCTCTTAACTTCTCGAATTCTTTGTGTTTTTTTGGGTACGCTTGTCACTACAAAAACCTAAGATCCTAGAACAAGATCCTTGAAGTCCGGAAGCGGAATACGAACCTACGTTCCATATTCACAACGAGGTCAAGTTGCCCACCTGACTACGCGAAAGATAAAGAATCTATTGCCTCTCGTACATCGTAGCCAAGTGGGCAATCGTTTTTATTGCTTTTGGCGGAAATATATATGCAGAATCTACACACACACACACACACATATATATATATATACGTATGTGTATGTGCGTGTGTGTGTACTTTTATGCACGTGTGTCCATTTGTGTTTCTTGCTTTTTTTAATGGTTTCATAGATATCACCTTAGTTTTGACACTATACGTGAAAATAAATTCTAATTCTTTCAAGCGTCATATTTGGTTTACTCTGCAATTTAGAAATCTAGTGTTAGAATGCTTGATACGAAATTATTATATATATCTGAATTATTGCGAGTCATTTATCCCAAAATCTGCAAATGTAAGTTACGAAGGTTGCATTAAACTTATGCAAAGCAAAATAAAAAGAAAAAATTTGTATCCAGAACAGTTGTTATTCAAAAGATCGACAAAACATTGGGACAGAAATAGAGAGAGAAATGAGATAAACAAAGTATGTCAATAGCTATTTAGATTATTAATGCAATATAATATACATATCACTAAATCGTAATCAATCAAATGAATATTCGAGCAGTTGCGCAGAATCACTAGAATAAATCGCACGATAGCAGATGCACAATATCTGTAATTAATTTATAAGTAAACCAGAAGTTCCGTCCTACTCCTGTGCGAGACAGTTCCTGAGGCGAAGCAGCAGAGTAATCGAACTTGGTCCCTGACGTGAGCACATGCTGCTGGGGAAGAGTGAGGGAAGAGGAATTGGGGTGTCAAGAGGCAGGGGTTATAAAATATAAAGTAGTTTATGGTACCCAGAATATATAGAGGGTTAAGGAATAGGCTCCAAAATTTCTGATATAAAATATTTCGGGTAGAGGTTCCTACATTCCATTCATGGATGATACCTTTACGGTTCCACAGTAAATTTTCCCTCCTTGATATTTCAATTAAAATCACATGGACTAAATATGTCTTCGCCGTATACAGGAATCTTCCTTTACCTAGTCCTAGTTCCTACACCCACTTTCCACGTTATCAAAGATGATTGCAATGGACTTCTTAGCAGGCTTACGATACTTTCGCATGGGTATCAAGAAAAATTCTGTCAAAACTGACCCAGTTACTCTATACAGCATATCCTCGAAAAGGCTATCAATAAAGCGAACAAAATATACTGTATAGGTTCCTTGAATAACAAAGAAACACTTTAACGATAAAGTAACGCTCCTTTACTCTGAAAAGATAATAAAAAAAAGTAACTAAACCCATCTTGAATAAAAATCCATCAGATGACAATGTTTATAAAATCACATATAATAAATTTGATGAAATTTGTGCCGGGGGAAACGGTAGATCTATCTTACAAAGATTAATGGAGCATAAACGATCAGGAAGATACGGTTCCGAGGGCGCGGCTATTTTCTTACGTATGATGTATTACACGCATGCCATAAACTGGAGTAAGGCTCAGCTGTTTTTCAGATGTAACTGTCCGTAGAAAATGGATTTTATGGAACCATAAGTCAAACTGAAGATATGAATCTTTCACGAGTACACTGGAAATAGGATTTAACGGACGAGTCAATATTACGACCTATTCTTCAGTAATTTTCCCAGCGGATACGTCCATCATCTAGGACTAAAACAATAACAAATTGCTCCCTTTCATTACTAGACAACCTCCATTTCTAGTCCCACCAACTTCAGTATTCTACAACTGTTCACAGTTACCAGTGATCAGGGCTGAAGTGCTCTCAATCGAATTATTTTGTCGTATTAGTAGTCTTTTACGAAAAGACAGGCCTTTTAAAACCACACACACACGTGTGTGTATGTGTGTGTCTGCTAAACTGAAAGAGTTCGTAGAGTGAATTCCCATCCGTACCAAAAACGGAGTCCACTGGTATATATCACAGCTGCATAGTATGGTGTCAGAACGCTTTGGTTTTCGATATCAGTGTCAACACAATGAATCTGAAATATGGAGGAGCAAGGTATTTTCCGTGGAGGGTTTATGGGATGATGACACCTCGGTTCACCAGTGCAATTGGGGAAGGGAGAGAGAGAGAGAGAGAGAGAGAGAGAGAGAGAGAGAGAGAGAGAGAGAGAGAGAGAGAGAGAGAGAGAGAGAGAGAGAGAGGGGTGGGGGCTTAATATACATATCGATCAAATATCGATAAAAAATTCAAAATCCTTTAATTGTGGACAATTAAAGGAGCGTCCAAGGTGCATAAAGGCCGTTCAGTATTTGTATAGCTCACCTCTTAAATTTAATGACATAACTTGGAATTTTGGTAAGAAAGAAGTGGGCTCTTCTCATTCAGTAGTAGTAAACAAACCTTTTTTTTTTCATACAAAATATTTCAAAATTTTTTTTAACGATACAACGATTTCAATTAAAAAGAATCTCGATATGTTATGTCATTAAATATGTAAGTAACAGCGGCGAATTGAAGGAATTGTCAAAAGCTTTTATGTTGGAGCAGTTCCAGTTCAGATTTGGTGGAATTTGAGTTGGATATTTTAAGAACGGGTCATGTGGCAATATACGTTTAATAGCAATTCATTTTCTATTCATATTTCTAAATGAAATTTATCCGGAGAATATAAAGTTTGATTTTGGGTAACAATGATTTGCTTTGCCTTTAATGGTGGAAATTAATCATTTTATGTGTATTTTTGTTTTTCGTAATAGGTTCACAAACTAGTTCAATTTAATAAACTTTATGTAGAGGAACCATTTTTTAATATTTATCGGAGAAATAACTTTGTACAAGTAAGTTCGTAATAATCTTAGAGATGTGGATTTCATAGCATTTTGCTATTATAAATGCCTAAAATAAGATTGGCAAAATTTTGGTTCCCGTTATAGTTTAGCAAGTTAAAGTGACCAAGGTAATAAGTGACATTCTCTCTAATTCTAAAAACTTTAAGATACCACCCAGAAAGTTACCTTTGAACATGTTAATGTTATATGTAAATACTGGATTAAATTCAGTATTACTAAAGTGGCTGATTTTTGAGTGACAATACTCAGATATCACTGCTTTCAACCTTTTCCTTTTTTCTGACATTTTAGGTAAATTCATATAGCATTGGATTTCCGTGAATCTTAATCCCTCAGGGAACAGTGGAAATTCTGGATTTCACAAAATGCCATCTTAGGACTTAATGAAGATTATTGTATCAGAACTGAATTTTCCGAGCATCGGAAACCCGATTCTTAAAAAAAAATAAATTTTTTTTAATTTCTATTAATAAATAGTGAGAGAAATTTATCACTGAAACTTTTAGGATACTTTTTCTTGTGTTTCGATAACTCCACTATTGAGTTACGGATACGTTAATTCTTGTGCATTTATTACGAATCAAAATTGTATTTGCAAACATTTATATCATATTTTTTTAGTCACTGAAGTGAGCTAGCACTATGTTCATTTACATTATGAATATTATATGATATATATATATATATATATATATATATATATATATATATAATATTATAATATTCTTAATGTAAATAAACCCAGTGCTTACTTCAGTGACTAAAATATTATTATATAAATCTTTGAAAATGCAATTTTGAAGAGAGAGAGAGAGAGAGAGAGAGAGAAGAGAGAGAAGAGAGAGAGAGACGAGAGAGAGAGAGAGAGAGAGAGAGAAGAGAGAGAACATTCATAATTTATTGGACAGGCATTTCTTGCTTGTAATATCCATTCCACATGGTAAAGGATACAATTACATCTTGGAAATGTGGTTTTGCCCAAAACTCAATTCAGTGAGGAAGTTACAATCCTGTTAGCAAGCAAAGGTACTATTATTAGCATGGTTAGTATGCGGCAAGCAGTCTACAAGTTGGAACGCAGGGAACTAAGATTATGTTGTTACAAATTCTGACAACAATCAAGTTAGAGAAATATGAACACAATAAAAAACGAATTTTTGTGTGTGTATGTATGTGTGTGTATATTTATATATATATATATATATAGATATATATATATATATATATATATATATCTATATATATATCTATATATATATATAGATATATATATATCTATATATATATATATATATATATAGATTATATATATATATATATATATACTATATATATATATATATATATATCTATATATATATATATATATATATATATATATAGATAGATAGATATATATATATATATATATATATATATATGTCTGTGCGTATGTAAGATATATATGTTAGTGTAATAACGATGTGTGCAGGCTCTCCTCTCTCTCTCTCTCTCTCTCTCTCTCTCTCTCTCGTATATGGTTATTTAGGAATCTTATGACCTTATACTGTCCCTCATATATTTTCCAAACCAGATGTTCTTTTATTTCTTCTAGTTCGAGTGGTAAAAGTTAGCTTTGTGCTATATTGGGAGCTGGTTAAACTACTACCCCTGGCGTCAGAGTTCCCATCGTAAGTTTCTTCATTTGAATGCCAGCCTTTTAATTTCAAGAGAATCCGAACAGAGGGAAGAAATCGGAAAGTTAAGTGGGAACTTTGCGTATTTAAATTAAATATTATGTCTTGCAAAGAAGTGACTGGTAGATTCTTTAAATTTAGTTTTTTCCTTGTTACCGTTAGACATTTTTTTTTTTTTTTTTTTTTTTTTTTTTTTTTTTTTTTATTTTTTTTTTTTTTTTTTTTTTTTTTTTTTTTTTTTTTTTTCCGAGCTACCCTCTGCTCGCGGACAAACACACACATGCTGAGGAATGACCTCGTTTGTCCACTTTTATGTTTTGTTTGTCTACGTCGTCCAGCGTTCTGTTTTTTACTTTTTTTCTTGCAATCCTTTCTATCGATTCTTTTCTTCAACCCGCAGGCATGTATCCCCAATTTATCCAACTGTGTAACGTGTTTGATGTTTCCATTAACTTGGTGGCAATTCTTGTCGTAACTGGCTAACAAATATTTGTGTTTTTCAGGTGAGAACTCGCTCTCCGCGCACTGTATTAGAAGAGGAACAAACTGTGAGTGATGTTCTATTTTGTTGTGGTGTGTTTCTTGCGACTTTTTTTTTGCTGAGTGTAGTTTGGGGTTGTGCCTTCCATCGACCATATTTTTCAGTCTTTTATTTTGCTTTTCTTTGGCTTTTGAAATACTTCGTTGGAAGATTATTGTTGGAAGCTAAAATAGTCGTTGGAGGACTATGCAGTCGTAGGAGTTATTTCGTGAAAAAAGAACTGGGTTTTGTTATAGGGTACAATTTTGAAATACCAAAATAAGAAGAAACAATATGAAATATCTCTGCAGAATATTATGATATAGTAGAAAGGAAACCTAGTTATAGCATTTGATTTACAAAACTTTGGCTGATTTTATTCTATATTTATTATGAACCCCTCCTCTACCCCCTTCTTTTGTAATTAGGATTTGCAACAACTTCAGCGGATACCCTATTGAAAAAAGCTGTTTGGTTTCTTACTCTGATTTATTTACTTTTGCATAGAATCTTGCTGGTCCCTCTGCTTGTCAAGGATTTCATACGAAGAGAGAGAGAGAGAGAGAGAGAGAGAGAGAGAGAGCAGTAACTTTGATGACAGGGACACCCTTTGATATTGCCCCTTCGAGCAGAATAGTAAATAAGACGAATCCCCGTTTATGGAAACATACAGACAAACAAGGGAGAATCCAGAGCCCTTAAGCTGGGCGATATACATGTCCACACTAGGTGACTGATAATCCACCTGTAAAGGCAAATCATCAGACTTGAATGAAATCTTGAACAATATCCGGTTTTGTATTTGATCTAATGGGAGTTCTAAATTCTTTTTGTTGAAATTTACTATTCTGGTAGTTTATGACTGAATGCTGTGCATAAAGGTTAGGAACGTCCGATTTCAATGTATAGATTTTTGCCTATCAAAGCTCTGTGTCGCAATAATAAACTGAATTTCCATGCTGCAAAATGTATGCATCAATCTATGTAACATATAACTGTTATTCTACTTCTTGCAACAAACCGCTTTCATCTTTGATCAAACGCAGTTGGAGAGGAGTGTTTTCCTTTGTTTCATGTAAAGAGCGGTTTTGGGGAACGGTAAAAACAGTACTAATATTTTCAAATGGAAGAGAAAATGATATTGACTTTATTGTATATTAGTTCCGGTGCATCATAGCGACGAAAGTATTCGGCGGTTATGTTAAGCTCTTTAAATATCCTTCATTGGAGCTATAGGGTCCATATTGTTAATTGGAAAAATTCTATGGAGAGAGAGAGAGAGAGAGAGAGAGAGAGAGAGAGAGAGAGAGAGAGAGGGTGTTCTTCTTTACCGATATATATGACATTAAAGTCGTTGTATACAAACGTTAGTAACATTGTACTCCTTTTGTTGGCGTATCTTATGCTTTTGTCCTTAGATATGTTTAAAATTGTATACAATTATATACTTTAGACTTAGAGTATGACTATTTATGGAGAATGAATAGAAAGTCATTCGGCCTCCATGAATAGTACAGAATCTACTCGTCACAATCACGAAAGCTCCCTTAATATTTTGGATATACTTTTTGCTGTGACTCTTGAGGTCTAGTTAGGAGACCCATTCTAATATTATGAAGGAAAAGAATATATTTGATTTCGCATAAGCATATATGCGCATGATTCATTTACCCATATTTTTTTTTATTAAAGCTGCAATATAACTTTGTGTTATGCGATAAGGTGTTTTTGTGGCTATTGGCGAATTTCACAATTTTTGTTGTTCCTTTTAGGATAGCACTTGTTGTCTTGTTTCCACGCTGATGGTAACAGTAAAACCACAATAGTAGTGTTTATTAGACCTATGTAAATAAAGGTTGTTTCCTGACACTTCCTTGGATGAATGACAGTATCAGTTTTCATCAAAACAGCTTAGTCAAAAGAAAGATAACTTAAATGTAAAGTAAATACGAAAAGAAAGATAACTTAAATGTAAAGTAAATATGAGTTAAAAGTAAACAATTCCGCAGCCTTCTTAAAGCTGCCGAGTCAAAAACTCAACTCGTGTGCAAAAGTAATTTCCGCAGTTTCGAGTAACAATGATGCTCTTATGCGGAAAGTAATCAACAGCACGTCTGTTCTCCTCTCTCTTTGGCATTTACTGCACCATTCACTGATATATTGAAAGCATTTTCGCCCTCGCTCTGGCGGGATAGTAAACTTTTTTTTTTTTTTTTTTTTTTTTTTTTCAAAAAACTTCTGCCATGCCATCAGGCTAGATAGCATCACTTTTTTTTTTCTTATCGTTTAGATTCTCCTCTATCTTTTCAAGACCTCTGAATTACCGAGATCTTCTCTTCAGATGTTATTCAATTCTTGTTGACCGTATTTTCATATTTGTTCATAGATCAACATGAATTTACTGTATTTCTAAAAGTCTCACCTTTTAAAATCTGTTTATTTATAATACATACTGCTTTAACAGTTCTACTTTCCGTCCCGTATTCTTCGCAATTTTTCCCAGTTTTTGCTCCTCAGCACTCCAGAACGAATCCTCAGACGCATCCAGGAATTTTGTTTTGCTACCAGATCCTGGAATGCTGTTGACCCCGTCTCTTTAATGATCATAACTCACCCGTATTTTTATGCTTTACAGCGGCTTTTCTACTTTAGGAACAGCTGAAACTGCTTCTATTTCTATGACTTTCATAAAAAGGATTTATGCTTCAGTCTTTCTCTCAACTGATGCATCTCCCAAGAACATTTAGAACGTAACCTTATTCCGCTCCTACTTACTGAAGAACCTATTTGTAGATACCTATCTGCCTTTGTGTCTCCCTAAAACAACTTACTTTTCTACCTAAAACACATGCTCTTTACTTTCTTATCCTATCTTTCCATCAGTATTGATACCGCCCTGCTGTAGTGATGACTAAAATTTTTCGTCTTTTTATAAGTAACCATTCAGTTACATTTAGGTGTATGACCCTACACGTAGTCTTAAGCATTTTGTAACACATCTTCCAAGACTACAGTTTGTACATCGTAAACCTGTAAATTTCGTTCCTTGGTGTCTTACCTCTTTTGTTCTTGGCTTTACTGCCGTAGCAATATGAGTCCGACCCAGACAAATATTATTGAGACTTACACTTGTTCTGAAGAGATATAATAGTCACTCCTTATGCTAGCTCCTCTTTCCATGATCCTGTGGTAGAGGTGTAAGAATACTACCACCGTAGGTCCTGCTTATCGTTAAAGGCGACTGACTAAAAGAACAGCTGCTGCCTTGCTGTCGTACTTTGATGTCTTTGATAGAAAGCAGTGGAGAAGGCGCATAGTCAACCGACCCCTTAATGTAGGGATAACGGTGGAAAGAAGAAAATGCTAGCTCCTCTTTCCGAAAATTTATTTATTGTGTTTCAGACATCTCCGTCTTAGAATTTCTTGATATCACAGCGTATAAATAACCGTCAAGTCCAAAGGCGCTATCATTTCGCATTATCAACAAGCGTCTATGAAATAACCATTCCAGCTGATCCATATCGGAAACACCAATTCTAGTTGTTTATTTATAAGTATGGAGTTTCTATACTAGAAGAATGTGATAAGATACTTAAACATCTTATCAGACCGCTAGCTGAAAGGGCATGGTAAAAAAAAATTATATTTTCAATTCTAATTTTCTATTTATAAGGATGGTTATTAAAGGAAATGATGAGGAGATAACTACATTTTGCAAGGCTGGGAAACGGGATTTTTGTCTTTTATATAAAATTTAGTATTATGTTAGTAACATCTTCCTTCACATACATTCTCTCAGAAAGGTCTTAATTGCCTGGAGAAAGCAGAGGAATAGAGGATATATGCCATGATGGAACAGGATGTGCATTTAATGGTGCTGCGTGAGATAAGCTTTCACTGAAGAGAGGAGTTCCTGTAAAAGGAAATTTTATTTGGCCATCGAGAAGAAGGAATAAGGCCGTAGACGCCAGAGATTGATGTGGGCAAAAAAGGAAACGGATGGGATCGAAGGAGAAATTGGATAGGTTACGAGGGTGGAAATAGCTCGCAGTCAGGATAATAAAACTGTATGAAAGTCAAATATAACAGCCGTTTGGACTTTTATTTTTTTAATCAAGTCATTTCCAAGGCCGAGTGAATGAGAAGCTTATGGGCGTGACAGAGATAACGGAACAAACGAATGAAGGTGGGATATTTCAAGAACTCGCCATTCAGTGGAAATCATTGCTGAAATGGCAAGGCGAAGACGAACTGAAAGGATAAAGGTATTGTAAAAGGTCATGCATTGTTTTTGACTTTAGGAGGAACATATGAGAATGTGAAAGCAAGCAAAATAATGGTAGCGCGTAATCAAAAAACAAGAAAAACTTTTTATTAAAACAGTGAAGAAGCACAATATATCTGCATCAGCCAGCTACTTATTGACCAAGGGATATAAAAATTCGTGCTTGAAATTTCAGAGTAGCCATTCCCTTTGATTTTGATCATTAAAAAAAAATGTCGT